>NC_079479.1:8816460-9119490 GCF_026230105.1 Diorhabda sublineata
AAGCATAAGTAGTAGTCGTAAAGTAGTTGACATATGCAATAGGTCATTGCTGTAGTTAACAAACTGTTGAAGAATTAGAAACTGAAGCTACTTTTTATACAAATGATAAGTCAGTGATATGCCCTTCAAATACAGTCTTATTACCAGACTACTGTATGGGTACAGCTTTTAATAATTAGGATAGGTATGTAGAAACTCTTAATGGCAAAGAATTTTGCGGCAAATGAACAACATTTATCTCCTTCGAGGAAGAGGCGTAGAACTTTTGATGCAATTGCTGCTGGAATACAAAATTAGGTAATTATACACTTTCACGGTCACCTGGTTTTTTGGCTCTAGAAAATCGAAAAATGGATGGATTTTAATGATCTTGGTCTCAAAATGTTCCATTTTACGGCGGATTTATAAAAAAAAATACGAAAATTAAAAATAACAAATATTTTTACAGTTTCATGAAATTAACTTTTTTGAATTTTTTTTTAAATATTCATTTTTTTATGTAAATTGCGAAAAAAAATATACGAACTTATTTTTTTTTAATTTTCGTATTTTTTTTATAAATCCGCCGTAAAATGGAACATTTTGAGACCAAGATCATTAAAATCCATCCATTTTTCGATTTTTTAGAGCCAAAAAACCAGGTGACCGCGAAAGTGTATAATTACCCAAAATTATAACAAAGATCTGATTTGCAAACACACCTTGTTACCATAATGCAATTTTACTTCTAATAATGTCACTACATGTAAAAAATTGGTTTTTTATGGACATTATTTTATTTTCTTGAAATACCGAATACGCCTTTATGAGTTGGATTTAATAGCAATATTATCAATGATGGTAGTACCCTGCAAAGAGTAAGTTATTAAACACCCGTAAATCTTTCTCCTACAAATCAATCTATCGTATACTTAACATTAAGACTAGCTCAACAAATAGCTGCAGAGTGTAAGCAAAAATATGCTTTAGCTATTGCTTAAATGGCTTTACAAATACAAAATATTGAAAAACCTTTTTTTGATAGCATTTTCATTCGCTTCGGCGAGTTTCACATTATGGTGGCATATTTTCACGTTATAGGAAAATTTATAGACGAATGTGGGCTTACTACTTTGATGGTTGAAGCAGAACTTTTAGCCAGTGGCTCAGGGAACGTCTTTATCTCTGGAAAACATTTCAAGAGATGTACGCGTTTATACCCTATAATAAATCTTACATTCTATATGTTGCATTTTGAGCAGTTTCTCACAGATAATGAATTAACAATTGATGATTCCATTCGTGAATCCAAATTTTAGTGCACTATCTCGATCACGAGCGTTACAAAAAACCGCGACTTTCACCCCTTATAACTACCCAGCTGTCATTTACACGACTAATCCAACATAAGTAATAGACCTAATTCTCGTGCAAGATCTGTATAACTTTATTTAATTCATTTATTTACCTAATTTATTTGTTATCCATATTTTTTGGTTTTCGAATTTTTCAATATTTCCGAAACAAATGATTAACGCGACGGTATCTACAGATTTAATAAGAATTTTTTGGTGAGATGAACATTTTTTGAAGTGGAAGAAAATTCTCGTATCAGCCTCTTCGTGATAACATGTATAATAACGTGATAAAAACAATGTGCGTGGATAATATTCAAAAATATAAAGATGCAACACTTATTTCTAAAATAAAAAACAAAACATTCGACACTTGAAGGTGAAGCAGACTGAAGGGACAGAATAGCTTCTACCTTCTAAAATGCCCAAAGACAACCTGAACTAGAGAAAAGTAATAAATATATACATGAAGACTATTCTCCATGATAGAAACTATTCCAGCTCTTGCGATTCATCTCTAAAACAGTAATCTGTACTAAACTATATTATATATGTAAAAAAAACATTAACAAGAGTGATTTTAGAAGAAACATAATCATTATTGATGTAATATACGAGATCATGATAATTATGTAACAGCGATAATTCGATAAAAAGCATTTACTCCAAAATAAATGTATTGAACATTGTACATTTTGGAGTAGAGGCTAATATAGTTTATGCACTTGGGATTGCGTATGCGGGATTTTTTCGGCAGTTTTTGAGCGCGCATACCAAGCTATTGTTGTAAAATGGTATAAAAATAAACAAAATAAAAAAAACGTTTCCGATATGATGGAGAAATTTTAGTCCTTATCACACACTTTAAATAGGTATGCTAGACCCTTCCGGCAAAAAAAGTGGTTTGCGTGAATTTTTTTAAAGCCAATAAAATTTACTGTCGAATACATTAAAAAATATTAATATCCGCGATGACGGTAAAACATTTTTTCTATAATTTTTTTACATTGTTTCGGCACTATGAATCCACTCATACCGAGGTTAATTTATTCCTATACTTACGTTCTATTTATTTAAATAAAAATTTCTTGATTCTTGATTGATTGATAGCTACAGTGACTCATTACTCATTATTTGTTTATGATTGCGAAAAAATTAGGAAAGGTAACCCGTAGTATAAGAAACATCAATCACCAAATTTAAATATTCATACTTATTGTTTGGATCATTCTATGAAAATTTATTACGAGAAATCACTCAATAAAATCAATTTTGTGACGCCTAAACAAACTTAGTATAATTTTAAAAGTAATTCAATGCTCAATATTATAACAAAATACCCTTTAATCATAAATGTTCCATCCAAATAGAAAACATTTTTGTCTGCTTTCCTTAATTTACAAATGGAATTTAATTCCTGTGATATTTGTTGTAATTTGTCACATTCAATATTTCGAAAAGTTTTGCTTATATATCTTCTAAATGTATATATTAAGGCTGTGAAATGTAAATCTTACCTAAAATAATTTTAACTTATAAATGTTATACGTATTGGAATTTATCACGTTGGTGATAAAAGTTGTGGTAATTTGATTCATATTTAAATAAATTGTAGAAGAGAAGGTTTACATAATATCAATGAACTCAACTTTGTTTATAATATATAAGAGATTGCTTCTGTGAACTATTGGTATTCTGAATTGGTGACTTTTTACAGTCATAATTATTAAAATAGATAAAAATGTATAAAAAAGATCACGGAATTTATTTATTCGAGTGATCATTTGATATATACTCACTAAAATTTTATTCGTGTACAACACAAAAGCACTGATGCACGGAATATAATTTTTACGGTAAACTCCCGCAGTATTTCGATGTATCACCAGATCAAATCTATGAGTATACTGTACGATTATGTAGAGAAAAAAAGTGAAAATACAGATATTAGAGAGAGAGTTGTTGACAAAAAACATTTTATTAGGTAAAAATCCTGATTCCAATTAAGGAAATCATAGTTTGTATTTTCTGCGTATTCAGACAATAGAAAGAAAGTGGAAACTATCATTAATTTATTATTACTAGCTTCAAAACGGAGAAAAAATAACAAAAAGTTATAAACACAGTGCTGTTCGTCGTATTTATCAATTTCTGTATATCCTCATTCAGAAAAAAACTGTTCTCACTCTCACTCACAAAACGTATGAAATTACTAAAATTTTAATTTTACTTTCAAATTAACAGAATGTATTGAATCGACTTAATAATTATAAAATGGATATTCATAGTCCATTAAAATGTTTACCTAAATATTGTGAGAAGTAATACTTTTTTTCACGAGTAGGACGGTTTGACCGGCAATTCCTACGAGTGAAAAAAATTACTTTACTAACACATACAAAACTTTTCTACGTCCGTAAATGTTTACCAAGTTTAATCTATTGTTAAATATTACACCAATAACAGTAAATCGACGTTGAACATGAATTTTTGTATCAGATACTGTGATAATAAAAACATTTCCGGTATTATTAAAATCGTTACACTTCATTTTATATAATTCCTCCCTCGACAGAACTCCTGCGATTCCTAATATCAAAGCAACCCGAAAGGTGTTACATCTAAGCTTACATTAAAATTATTTGCTGTCATACCTTATGCATGAGTCTGGAGTTTGCAGCAGAAACTTCTTAATTTCTTCAAGGGTAAAAGTTTTAGATTTTTTGGTCCTATACCCAACTGATTTATTTTTCAAATATCCAATGAGTTTTGAGTATTTACTGATGTCTACGTCGTTATTTACCATTGGGGTGCCTTTCAGTTTTGTTCAAGTCGATCAAAGTGTTGAAGACTTTGGTTTTAGTTTCAAAGTAAGCTAGTAACACACTTTTGTGAAGTTTATGCCTTTTTTAGTACGCCACTCCATAAAAGAATTATATTCCTTTAAATACTAATCTCTGGATTTCTCAAGGTGAAGATTCATAGTTTGTTGCAGTTTAAACTTTCTTCAATATTACTCTCCATCACTAATAATAATATTACACTCCTTTTAATTGGGCACAAAACGGATTCTCTTGAACGAATATCAAGAAATAAAAGTGTGATAGTTAATCGGAGAAACGAATTGACATGAGAAAGCGTTCACAACACACTATTTTGATTTTTTTGAAAAAGCGTGAATGAATGAACCGCTACGATACTTTTTTTTTCACGCTTTTTGTCTATTCTTTATGAACGCAAATGTATGAAAAAAACGTGATAGACATTTAAAGTTGCTAAGTCAAAACTAAATATATTTACTAAATTGTACATTGGAACATTATTAATTTTTATTGAATGATTACGATGTCCATGTAATGTTTTTAACGTAATAAATAATTCTACACTACTACTATATAAAGGCCAGTGGCGGCTCATGCCCAATGATTAACAATCCGTAACTTTTACAGGAACAATCTGTACAATCTAATCTAGATAGTAAAATTGAATTTTTCAATAGATCTTTTAACAAAAAGATACTCTTTGTTTAATTCGATAAAATTTATGGTTTAGGAGATATGTAGATTTTTAATTTTTCTTAAACCGTTCGCCATAAAGAGACATTCTGAAAAAAATAGCAGGAGGTATTGGAATACAATCAACTATTTCTAATCGAAATGCACACCATCGAACATCGTGCTATTAACTTAAAGAAAAAAATTGTGATGTAAAAAAAAATTAGTTGCTGCCTACAACTTATCAAATAAGAACAAAAAAACAAAAAAAAACTATAATGAATGTTCGAAGTTGGCACCTTGCAATAAACATTTCCGAAGTCAGTTTATTCTATCTATAATTTCGTTCCTTGTGTTTATCGGTTTGCACATAGTAAACTTTCGAGATATCCCCAAAATATGAATCCATTGTATTTAATTCAGGAGAATGTGTTGGCCATGCAAATGGATCTCGCCGACCAATCCACCTATTAGGAAAAATGTAAATAAAATGATTGTTTACAGTATTTAAGAAGTGAGGAGGGGCTCCATCGCACATGAACCACATGTGCGAAGACGAATGACGAATATCACATAACATTGGTGGGAAGTTATTTTGGATAAATTCCAAGAATCGCTGATCATTCAGCTTATTGTCAAAAAAAATTGGACCCACTAAATTATTACCCACTATTACTGCCCACACATTAACACAAAATCGATGTTGATTCTTTTTTTACATTAACATCATTATCATTATCAGCTGTCTCGTGAAACCAGCTTCATTAGTAAACAGTACTTTTCCAACAAATGTATTATCAACTCGTTGTTTATCAGAAAACCAACAAGCGTCGTGCTGGATAATCCTCTACTTGAGAAGTTGCTCCTCAAGAATTTTATGAATAGTTGTCGTTGATACGTTAAATTGTAGTGACATTCTGTGTACGCTAGTTGTGGGATCACAAAGGCATTTTGCTCTAAAGCTGGTATTCGTATAGTTCGTTGTTGACACTATTTAAAATATTATTCTATAAAAAATAATTTACTCAATTCATGTAGACAAACCTGTAACTAAGCCCGTAAGCTGCGATCAACCCTAAGGTGTCTAGTTCCCGATGGGTTATAATAAATTAGAATCTACAAGACACCCATCATGACGTACGGCACGGAAGTACGCGACGACACCAACAAGACGAAACAAATGCTGAGGGTGGCCGAGATGAAAACACTGAGAACAATAGTGGGGAAAACAAGAAGAGACGGAGTAAGAAATACAGATGTCAAAGAGCAATGCGGGATACAAGACATTGTGAGATGAAACAACCCTCCCGCCTCAAGGCCTCCCGGGAGACCACCGAAAAGATGGAAAGATTTTATTTTTCATCTATTTGATTAAATTAATTTTAGTGTGATATTTTAGGGTGATATGATTGATAATCGATATATCTTCCAGAACATAACCGACAAAATATGTCGCAATGTGATTTAATTGAAATACTTTCTGTTTCTCAAATCAAAATAGGACAGTTATAAAAAAAACTTTTGTTATAAGTAAACTTTATTCGTAAAATTGTTCCACAAACTTCGCTCTTTTCGCAAACTTTTTCACAAAAAATAAAACTTTTATATCGTATATAGCTAATTATTCACCTAAATAATTCATTAAATTAATAATTGTTTTATATATTTCTGTAACATTTCCCGTTACTTTTAACAGAAAACTTCATCAATTGAATCATAATTTTTGATTTTTATTTCCTGGCACTTTATATCCAACTGTTGTTGAAATTGTAGCATTAATAGTGGCATTTTTTTTTAACTTTGACCTTCACATATAAATGCCGGATTTTAAAATAAAATTCACATAAATATGTCAGTGTAAATTATAATTTGTAATTTATTTTATATATATAATTTTCCTTAATACGTCATAGATTTTGGAATTTTTATTGGAATAATATAGAAGAAATTGTACATTTTTTCATAATTCTAATATAATCTAATCAACATATAGATCATTAACCAATTTTATGAATTAGACGAGTAAATAATAGATTGAATTTAAATTAACACTTTATCGAAAAATGTGAAACGATAAATTTGTTTGTAAGTTAAGTTCTTCTTAGTTATGACCTCCAACAATTCCGGTTGCCGGGAAAGTCTAGTAATAATGGTTAGCTCCCAGAACTCTAGTCGCAATCATAACTCCCGTTTTCTCAAAAATTAAACTTTTTTATATACAATCACAGAAACTATTTTTGTAAGAAGTAATCAGAAATAAAGTTCGATAGAATGGATGTATGTCTAAGAAGTGGGTAATGTTTACTACCTAAAAACTTTCAGACAGAAAAACAAACTTGAAATGCTGAAATCAAACATTAGTTTAAAGCGTTACTATTATATGATAATACAATTTAATATTTGCAGCCGATTAACATGAATACTGAACAGCAGAGAATACACGAAAAAGGATTTTATTATAAAAAATATTCTACATTCGAATGCTCCCCTACAATATACTTCCATTCCCTCGCCACACACCTTTCCATAAGTTTTTTCCATTGATCGAAGCAGTGCTGAAAGTCTTCTTTGGTGAGTGCTTTTAGAACATCTGCCGTTTTTTCATTTGCACATCGGGTCCCTTTCAAAGCATATGCTTTTTTACTTTTTCTAGCCTTTCAAGGAAATATGAGCAGACCCGTTGACGCAGATCAGCAGTCAGATTTTTTGTCATCAACTTCGTACAGACTTTTATCATGTGTAATTCCTCGTGTAACCGTTTGTTTATCGGCGTTTACAACCTCGGCAATCATCCGGATGCTCATTCGATGATCTGCACGCACAATTTGGTTGATTTTGGTTACTGTTTCCGGAGGAGATACAGTACAGGACGACCTTAGCGCTGGTCATCTTCAGTGCTCTCTCGGCCATCACTGAACTTCTTACACCACTCAAAACCTCTTGCAACAATTTGTAGCACTCAGTCGGAGTTTTTTCAATTTAACGAGAAATTTGAGATTGATACGCTGCTCTTGTTTTTCGTCAGACATGGTTTTCGGCACGAGAAAAAAACACGTTCGTTTCAAATCGCTACTGCACAAATACTACAATAGTGACGGAATCGTGTTTTGAGACATACATAAACAAAATGTCTAGTTACCCAACGCACTACTCGTTTTTTACCCCACGCGGCTAGACGCGTAGTCTCGTTATTTAATAGGCAGACCTCGTATATTAAATTGTAAGACTGTATTAAGGAAAGGTTTTAATACGCTTTATTGTTCTAGTAAATTCATAATTTTAAATACAAACCTAGTAACAATGAACGATGTTAACAAATAAGTAAAAGATAAAAACATTTACAGTATGAAATATAAAAAAACTTATGACAAAGTGAAATTCTTAAAAAGGATTCATTGCAACGCAGAACCACAACGGACTTAAGGGAGTCACCCTGGTATATATTCCTCTACAAATGGGTATTTTCTGAGTACTGAGGGAATTTGAACCGCTTTGCAGATGTAGATTTATTCGCCATCTTTTCATCGTTGTTGAAATGAAGCTGACGATAGTTGGGTAGCTAGACTTTCTCGATCTGCCTATCTCCCAAAGCCAAGAATGAAATATACTATCAAACGCTTTCTTCTAATCCACGAAATCAATGTGTATATTCCAGTCACCTTTCTGTGCTTGTTCTTTGCACTCTTGGTGATCTATTCTGCAACCTTTTTGTTCCTCCGTTAAGATGTTATTTCCCTCGACGTACCTATAAATTCTGTTAGTGATACTGGTTGAGGTCATTCGTCTGGGAGCTCTTTAGGAGCATATGAGTAGAACCTAGTGTTAAAAGCGTTGGGATGGCTTCTGGTATATGTAAGAGGTGGTTAAATGTTTTCGCTAGCTCCTTGTGTACGGTTGGGAATTTCTTATACCACAAGTTTTTGGATATTATTTACGCCAGGTACTTCACAGTTGTATGCATGGGGAAATATTCAACCAATTTTCTTCGGCTGCTTTACAGGAGTTTCTCTCGTGGTTTTTGGGAGTTGACCATGATGAGTACCAATACTGTTCCAACGTCTGTCGGATAATATACTCACATCACATCAGTAAGCGCCTATTTTCTCAAATATTTTCATAGTTTCTTAAGTGTTTAGAGGTTTGTGCACAATTCTTAGTCCGTTGGTAGACCTAGCTCACTCCTACTGTTATCGAAAAAACGTTCGCCATTGTCACCAGAGTGTTATTAGTACGGATATCATGGATGTCACGTATATTTGCTTATTGTATTGACGAATTATTGCAACAGCTCCATAATAAATAAGTGAATGTGGGTGAAGGTTTTTTATTAATGAGTCTACTTCTGCAATGATACTACCAGAATTATTTTGGCTAATGCCTTGCGAGTTTCCAGTGACACTTCATCAATGCTATTTGGTTGGGCGTTGTTGTCAAAAACGGGAATGGTGTGATTTTCGGTGTTTATTTCTTCTTCGCTAGTGTGGGTTTCACCGAATGCACAAGGCTTCTTCCTTTGGTCAGCTATTCGTTGTGCCATTAAGTAGTGCAGTTCTGGATACATCTCCATAAAATCACGGTGAATAGTATATACGTAGGTAGTAAGGTTAGTCTCCATGTTGGTTGCTCTGGAGTAGGAGCGCATAAATATAAATTATTATTGTTGTGCGAAAGTTTTATGCACTACTCAGCTTAGAACCGGTATTATTTACCTATCCCGGTTACAAAGTATCAAAAGAATTAGGCTCCGTTCACATTATACACTTGCGCAGTGTGTGGCATTTAAAGCCTTTTGATTGTCCCACGCGTATTTGGCCAGTTTTTCCTGGTGTTTGTTGAGTACGTTATGAGGAGAAGGACTGAATTGACTCTTCTATCAAGCACCACGATGTCAGGTGTGTTATTCGCACCTGTCTGTCGGTGATAATGGATCTATCGTAGTAGAGTCTAAAATTGTCATGTTCGAGCACCTTCTGCGGCTGGTACTTGTAATACAGTTGATAAGTATTGAGAAGACCGCCAGTTTCTGATGGATAATATTGCACACTTTGTTATGCCGGTGTAGATAGTCGGTATTAGCTAACACACTACAAGCAGATGTTATATGTTGCATGGTTTCTGATCCTCATTAACATTTTTCTTGTAGTTATTCGTGTTAATAACTGGATACTCCATAGCCTAGTTAAATTCCTTCATCAAACAAATGGCCGACAATAGGAAATAATGTAACCAGTGAACCAATTTTCATTCAATTCCATATTTCTATTTAATACATTTTCACCCGCGATATACAACACACGAATTCAACCCCGACCAAGCAGAAAAAAATATTCCTGTATCAAGGTCATTGCGAACAAGATAACTAATAATCACTCTTTATTTAATTAAGAATTCTCTATTTAATATTTTATGTTTTACTACACAGTTGCATCAAATTGAAAGTGCATCAAATGTAATTGAAAAAATAAAATAAAATATAATCGAAATCATTTTAAACATTTGACAAAATCGAGATATAATTATTTATTCTTTAGGGATTCATATACAAAGCGGTTTCGTTATAAAAAGAAATGTTATTGTCTACAATTTTTGTTAGTAACTTTTTGAATCCATTTTAGTAAAGTTATCGGCCGTTATCAAGTAAACACACACCATATATGTTCGTTATCTTGAGCTCCTTAGAGGCAACAATAAACTTTAAGGCTGTAATCCAGCTCCATATATAGAGTTACAGTCTCATTCCAAAAAATTTGTTTCAAAAAAGTAAAGTATAGAAAATAACTATTAGTTTAACATACATTCAATTGATTATGAATACTTTCGATAATATTTTTATTTGATTTTCTATGTTAGTCGGCAAACTGTTACCGGCAAATATACGAAAAAACACATAAACCGTTGATAACATAATAGTCGATCTATATGTAACTTACCTAGCAACTTCATTCATAACACAGACACTTATTCATATTTTCAGCATGAAAAAAACATTATTTTACAGCACTTATAACAACTAAATGTACCTGGAAAAATCGCGACTGAAACTAAAGTGTACCAGATGAAAAACTAAAAACCGGCTGGAGAGTTCACGCGGACGTTGCCTCGAGAATCAAAAGTTCTACGGGCACAATGCCAAAAAAAATTAGAAGTAGTATCAGACCGTGATGCCTATTTATCACGATTTTTTAATAAACATTTACGATAAAATGATCAAATTTGGCAAGGAAAACTGTTTGTTCAATTCAAATTCAAGCTACCGGGAAATAGACATTAGTAAAATAAGGAAAATGAAAAAATGAAGATTCGGTCTCATCAAGAGAAAATAAATCCTTTCCTACTTCATTTATCTGCTGTAGCGTTTTGGCTTGTCTTCCCCTTTCCTGAGCTACTTGCTTTAAATAATTTTTACTGGGCCTTCCTTTCCTTTTTCTTTATACTTCTGTACCTTTTCTTATTGGGCTTTATGGTATTCTTCTCTTTAAGTGTCTGTACCAGTTTCAACATCTTTTAACTATTTTGTTTCCTATTGGTTTCTGTTTGAGCTTTTCTATAATTACTCCAATCCTTATCCTATCCGTCCTCATTTTCCCTGCTATTTTACTATTTTCCTTCATCTCCACTTCCTTCTCTATCTTTTCGTTCAGTACCAAAGTTTCACTTCCATATATTAATGTGGGTACAGTTATCGAGTGGTGAACTTTTATTTTTATGTCTTGACCTATTTCTTTTTTCCCGAAAATGGTCCTATTTAGAGCATAGTATATTTGATTTACTTTTCTTTTGCTATTTCTATATCTATTTTTCCGTCTTCCGTTCTTGTTTCTGTACTTTTTCCTTTCATTATTAAATTTTCCTCATATTCTTTTTTTTTATTCACTACTCTGCTTTTGCATTTCTTGATATTTACTTTCATTGTCAGGTCTTTTATTGCCTTTATTCATATATCTACTTTTTCTATTTTCTTGACTTTGTTTCATAGGTTTTTTAACATAATTGTTCCATCTTGCCTTCTTCTTATTCTATTTTTCTTTGTTCTCAACTTATATATGGAAATTCTCTCATATCCTTTGTTCTCTTCTTCTCTTCTCTGATTTCTTTATCTCCAGTACTGATTTCATCTGTCAGTGGTTTGTACCTATTTCTGCTTCTGGTATTGTTACTATTTCTCCAATTATCCTTTTTTCATCTCAAATGTATTCGCTATGTAATCTATTATACTTTTCGCTTCTCTTCCTTCTGCTATGAAATGTATATTCATCCTGTAGTTTTTGCTTTTCGTCGTTTTGAAAAATTCAATAATTATTCTTCTGATCTTGTTTATTATTTCGTCTACTTTTCCTCCCATGCATCGTAAATCTAGATTTTCGACATTTTCTATTAGTCTATTCCAATCTCTCATTATAATTATTCTTCCAATTTCTTTCCTTATTTCATTTATACACGCCTGCAGGTCTTGGTAGAATTCCTTCTCTTCAGTTCCTACCACCATAAACTAGTATGACGTGAAATATTCCTTTTAATACTAATTACCCTCGATGATATGTTCCTTATATTAGCTCTGTATCCTCATTGTTACTTTTCCGGCTTTTTTCGTTTCTCTTTATAAGAATTATTGACACTTCTTAGCATTTCATAGGCTCTAGAAATTTGAAGGTACTTGAGATATTGTCCTAAAGAAATTTCTCCAGAAATTTTGAACTTTAAATGTATGTTTGACGAGCTCAAATTTGTATTTACGTTTCAAGTGACTATTACTTCTGTTCATACAAGAGGATCTTAAAAAAAACGAATACGTAAAATTAAGAATTCTGATATACCGTCTGACTTCCGACGTTACCAGTTTCACAAATGAAATAAAAAGATATTGATTTTCAAAGATGTGTGACATTGAAGACGCATCCAAAAAATATAAAGCTGAATTTGATAATTTTGAAACTGAAAAATTAGTTACATACATCTATTAATTCCATTTTAGTTAAAAAAAAGAACGAAAAGTAATTTTTGTGATCGCTGTAACTGCAAGTAATTTTTTATTTCCAAAATTTGATAGAACAACCATTTTATATAGTAATTTTTTCTTTCACAATAGCGTTTGGAATATTAATTTCAACAAACACATTTTTAACGTAAATTGAGACAAATATTTTAATCTAATATTTGCAACAATGTCTCAATATTCCACTTGAAATCATTAGACTCTCATCTGGCAATTTTAAACTATTATTTGTGTTCTATGTTGAATATTCTGTGTATAAATATTAGGTTAACCTTCAGTGTTTCAAACGTCGGCGGCCTGTTGACAAACTACTCATATGCAGTTAACTTCATGTCATCTATAATTTAATAAACCTACACTTTGTCAAAAATATGATTTCTGGCACCGAAACCTTGTTAAAATCAACTTTTCGCGATATTTAATTGTAGTAGTCGATAATGAACCATATGATTTTGTGAATTTTGAAAAAGTTGATATAGTTAACCACAATTATATACCTAGGTATTCATATGAGAGTACGCAAGGTAAATATTGGTAGCGTTGATACAAACTCTCACTATTTATAAATTCATATACGAGATCTGGCTATTAAATAACGAGATTGATTACGAAAATGGGCTTTAGTATAAAAATTATTAATAAATTATCTAAATTATTCGAATGCTCCCCTTAAATATACTCCCCTCCCCTCGCCACACACCTTTCCGTTCGTTTTTTCCATTGATCGAAGCAGTGCTGGAAGTCTTCTTTGGTGAGTGCCTTTAGTAGCTCTGCCGTTTTTTGCTTTACCACTTCCATCGACGCAAATCGGGTCCATTTCAAAACAGTTCTTTTTCTAACCTTTCTAAGCCTTCGGGGAAATCTGAGCAGACCCGTTGACGCAAGAGATTTTGGTCAGGAGTCAGATTTTTGGGCACCAACTACGCACAAACTTTTATCATGTGTAATTCTTTATGTAAATTATTTCTAACCGTTTCTTTATCGGCGTTTACAGCGTCAGCAATCCTCCGGATGCTCATTCGACGATCATCTGCAGAGGTTTTAATATGCTTTATTGTTCTAGAAAATGTTATAATTTCAAATATAAAGCTAGTAACAATGAAGGATGTTAACTAATAAGTAAAGGATAAAAACATTTACAGTATAAATATAAAAAAACTTATGACTTGTCACAAAGTAAAATTCTTAGAGAGGATTCATTGCAAGGCAGAACCACAATGGACTTGAGGAGTCATCCTGGTATATTTTCCCCAACTAATGGGTATTCCGTTAGCACTGAGGGAATTTGGACTGCTTTGCAGATGTAGATTTATTCGCCATCCTTTCATCGTTGTTGAAATGAAGCTGACAGGTTGCTTTAGATTCCTAAAAACGAGAGAGTCTCACGAAAATCATTAAGAGTTGAGACTGTGTACCGCTTTCTCCTTCAACTTACCTCATAGGTAGGCATTCGATGGTGTGAATTGAAAGGAATGCGATGAATAGATGAAATTGGAGCTTCAAGAAATTATGCATCTTCCAGAAGTTTCTCGTATCAGTGCTATCGATTGTGCAGCAGTGTGGGTAGTCACTTTGTCCGTTCCTAGGTAACAGTAGCAGGTTTATCATCATCATACACAATGGAATACGGACCAGTCATACCAGATTCTGACACTGCATACGATATGGTCATAAGGTGACTATAAAGCTGTTGTACATAATTTCCAGCTGATTGAAACGAAGGAAGCTATCTGTTTGCTTATAAATGTAACCTTCCAATTGAATTTGACTTTAATAGAGAACTTCCTACAATATAGCCAAATATTGTACACATCAGACAACTCTAACATTCGTATATTGGTAACCAGCTTGAATTCAGTACGGAAATCCACTTGCGTGATTGAACCAATGACGGTCAAGTGATTGGGTCTTATTTCTTCTGATATTCACCGATACAACAGACCTTCCCTTCTGTTGCCACACTGCCCAATAATTTAAAGTTCTCAACCATAGAAACCATAAGTGTTGGTCCGTGCTCCTTTATAAAATTCTACGTGTATTAAAAGATAGTTTTCATGCAGATCCGGATTTCATTACCAGAATTATAACTACGAGTAGTAGTCTATAAATATAACTCGTTCTTAGGAGACCAATTAATCAAATTCGAATATCCATATCAAGGTCATACTTTTCTCCTATTGTGACGAATAGTGCGATCAGAGTTCGTTCCAAGTGAAAAGCTGTAAACTCAAATGGGTACTGGGTACGAGTACATTTGCGAAATCATATGCGGCATCATACCAATTCGGTTCGGGTAAGTCGGGTATGGATCTCAATTTTTTAGTTACTGAGTATCTTCCTGTTTGTACACACATCTTCCATCAGATTTGGCGGCTTCTAGCTTGGTGCAAATAAATATAGAGAAAAGTTAAATATAGAGAAAGATCTCAAACCAGCAGTGATAGTGTCTACGGATAATTATTTTCTTTCAATGCAGATTTGCTTTTTGTGACATCGGATAACACGGATTGAAGTTCAAATATCTTGAGAACCAAGTTGGTTTCGTATACCATTCTGCTCTTATGTTACTGTTAATTTTATATAATGTGATATCAAGAGAATTGATTTTATTATTTTGTTCGATTTCTATTGTGAATTGAGGTTTTTTATTATAAGAAATGAATTTTTCATGTTTTCAATTTGATTCTTTGGTGCGACAGTAATAAGTTTGGCTGATAGATCTATCCAACTATCAGATCCTTATTAGCTATTCAAAAAGCAAAATCTGTATTAAAAGAAAATAATTATCCGGAAAAATGATGAATAATATATTCAAGAAAAGGATAAACAGATACTGCAATCAACTAAAAAACAAAACAGAAACGAAACATCAAAACATAAAACATTTTTCCTTACTATATGTACAAGGACTTCCCCTACAATTATCGAATTATTTCAATATATATATTAGTATAAGTCATAAAGGACATAATACATTATTCAAATATTTCACTACATTATCTCTCAGTATTTAGAAAATAGACTAAAAGGTCATTAATACGATAAAAAAAAATAAAACTGCGTAACGAACCATGAAATGTCAAAAAACATAAATTCAATTATAAAGATCCAAAAATTCTTGGAACGAAATCATATTCATAAGAACGAAAAAGCTATAAATGATAAAAAAGACCTAAATAGTTTAAGTAAAATTTATAGCTATATTTTGTGAATTATAATAAAATTACAAATAATTTAATTGATCACTGCTACATATTTGAGATGTAAGAAATAAGGAAAAATTCATTTTCTTTATTTTCTATTTTGATTTTATTCTTACTTTGATATCCATGCTGTAGGTGATCTATTGATTAATATAAATATACAAATTGCTAGTGCCAATATCATATTTTGAAAAAGACAGGAATAATTCGAAAAGTCAATTTTTATCTTTCTTCTAAATATTTATTTAAAAAAACTAATTTTAAAACAGAAGAGACCTAAAATCAAAAATATCTAGAAGAATAAACATATAAATATATGAGAGGTCTAAGAAATAAGAAATTAAACAAATTTATATATAAATATATATGCCAATTAGATTATGAAGGTCAATTTGAATATTGAAGGTGATATTTTTTAAAACATTATAAAATAACCTTGCTCACCACTGTTTGTATTAGGTTATCAATTATATATTTATTTCATAGCTATCCCGCCACCTTTGTACGAGTCAATTAAAAGTTACAATTAATTGGCTCAACAGACATGGGGTTGTTGAGGCCAGTGTTTTGGACTTGAGAAAAGACGATTCCAATACGCGGCTTTTCTTAACAGGTTTTAATAAATATACGTGGTGTTACATTAACAGATTAGTTTTATTTTAACAAAAGAGCTCGGATCATGGTATAATACATGGTGTCAGGTGAAAAACTTGATATAAAAGTTTGAGTAAATTTCGTACATTCGTACTTAGATATTAGTAAGCTGGACTTTGCTGCGATATAAGTGGAAGCCACTCAAATTAAAGACAAGTCGGCGAAATCAGTTATTTTAGCTTTAAAGTCTATTTTTTCTGTTCATGGGTCCCCAGATAAAATAACTGCTGATAACGTGCCTTTTGATAGTAGAGAGTTTAAGACGTTTGCAAAAAAACTGGAATTTTGAAATCATTTTGTTATGTTAAAAAGATGTTTGAAAGAAAACTCTGATATACACACTGCTTTATTGCAATACAGAAATTCACCACTTAAGTATATTGGCTATTCACCTGCAGAGTTATTGATGAGCAGGATTTGCAAGACAAAAGTGCCTATCAATTCCAGTCTTTTGCACCCTAAACACTGTGAAGACGTTTCTGAGAAACTATTACGAAGACAGAATATTTATAGGTCTTACTATGACAAGAAAAGTAAAGATCTAAAACTTTTGGACCCTAAAACCAATGTGACAATTTTTGATCATGTAAAGAATAAGTAGGAGCCTGCACAAATTGTTTCCAAGCATAGCTCTCCTAGATCTTACCTTGTGAAAGATTCCTTTGGTAATGTGATTAGGCGTAATCGCATTGACTTTGAGGAATCCCTAAATGAGTATGTGTCTAAAAGCAACGAGCCTGACATAGATGAGAGTAGTGGTGAACCTTTAGTTCAGCCTGCTGTGTCACTCAAGAATGAAAAACCTTTGCTGGAGTCTCCCCCTGAATGTTTATTATCCAGTCCAAAAGTTTTAGATCATGATATCAAAACGAGATGTGGTCGTGTGATAAAAAAACCGGACAAACTAAACTTATAGGATGAGATGTATAAAAGTTACAATTAATTGGCTCAACACGCATGGGGGGTTGAGGCCAGTGTTTTGGACTTGAGAAAAAACGAATCCAATACGCGGCTTTTGTTAACAGGTTTTAATAAATACACGTGGTGTTACATTAACAGATTAGTTTTATTTTAACAAAATAGCTCGGATCATGGTATAATACACTGTTTGCAATCCGTACATAGTCTACAGGGCTTTTAGGAAACTATGATCTGAATATTCGAGCAATATTCCCGATCACGTTCACTGCCTTTTTTAAACTAAACAAAGTAATCGGGTAATAACTATATGATAAGATTCTTTTCACCCTATTATATCAGTGGGTACATGCGGTAGGTTGTTTCGTTTATTTTTGTTTTTTGAACTTTGAAGGTGTAAGATAACGTTATCTATGATTAATTCTTGATAGCAAAATTATTTACAGGTTGCTGAAGCTTGCAGTTTTTGTACTTTTTGCTTTTTTGAGATACTAATAACTATTAAAATTTTGTGTGGTAATTAACTGATAACTGCTCAATGCTGATTATATAATTATGAAGACAAATTTATTGCAAAACTAAATGAAAGTCTATGAACACAAAAAAACTATGATGTTATAATTGAGTTCTAAATTTGAAAGTTTTAACGAAAATACAATGCGATTTTCAGCAGCTCCAATAAAAATCTCGTTCTGGGCAGGATCCTCAATGATCTGATAGTTAGAGAGCCTTGAATTGTTCAATATATATCCGGCTGTATTTCCTCTAAACTAAGATACGTCCATTGCAGTTACTCAAACGAAACCTATTCTCATCCGTTAATGAACAATTCATTCATTCGTTAATGTTCCTGATGCGACGTTCCTCAGTCCATTGCCGTGTCAATAACTTGTACTTCTAGCTAATTTTGTTTGAGGTATACTTCTGATTATATTTTATATAAAATTAAAACCTCGAGCAACTTACGGTTGTAGTAACACAGTGTTTTGAACTATGGCTTTATAACACATTTTATGTCTTGGGTAAGATCTGAATATTATTATTGAATAATTTTTGGGCAGAGCATTTTTCTGATAGAAAAGCTGTCTAGTTTATCTAAACTAGACAATTTTTCAACTGATTTGATGTGTTTTTTCTCTTTCTCTTCTTGACATTTAAGGGGCAATTGACTGCTCTCCTTTCGAAGGAATTTTCCAGATAATCGAGAGACGTAGCACTGATCTCTCTTTGATAAGATAGAAAGGGGCAATACTCTCTCAACGGCGTGAGTCCGCTGAACAAAACTGTAGTTATTGAGACGTTGGCGTGGTGGCTATATGTTACCCACAAGGTAGAGTTTTGTCTCCAAATCTAGGGTATCTGGTTGTTTACGAATCAATCACAGATCTAAATAATACAAGCTTATATACTCCGAAGACTTACTTATTTTTGTTTGTGAAAGAACTTTTTCAACTTTTGTACACAGTGCGGTGAAGTATCTAGGGGTTACTTTAGGTCCCAAACCACTTGAATGCTTTATTCAGATATAGAAAGATAGTCTAACATACGGTGCAATCGTCTAGTGGCCCTGTATAGAAAAAGTGGAACTAAAGTAGAACATCATTTTGATGTCAGTAATGAAACGATTCAACCCCACAATACGAAATAAGGAAACCACTTAGCATATGGATGGATCCTGGATAAATTACTCGGCCGGAACAGGCGCTGATTACTGCAAAATAAACCGATTTTTCCCGCTTGTGTCGAATTATTACCTTAAGCGGAATATGGTGCGACGATATTGAGTCTTCTCAACAGGAACACCGTAATTTCAATCTGCTAAAACATTATTGCTGCTATGAAACCCATAACAACCGAAATGGTGTACCCTAGGTTTGTACTGAATTGCAGAAAGTCCTACATGAACTCGTGAGTGATATCTGCAAAGTCCAGCTAGTCTGGTTTCCCAGTTACTAAGCGATAAGAATAATGACGAAGTTAATTCGCGCGCTAGACTGGAATCAGCAAAACCGCCAGAGCTCAATCTTGGTGTAGCCAAAAGTATATACGGAGATAAATGGAAGCACCTGACATGAGACAACTGAAGACACACGTAGATGAACCTTTTGTATGTCTTATTAATCAACTGTTCCGGCATGACGGCATATCCATGCTATATGGATTACAGAAGATCCGGAATGCCGTGGGTGCATGGAGAATGAACACCACGCCAAAGTTGAGTGCCAATCAATCAAATATGCAAGGTGCAAAATTTTGGACAAGCCTTACAATGTTCTCGCTGAAAGATGAAATTCGAGGTACCTTTTTCAAGGACATGTGTCTTTGATAGTTTTGAGAGGGTCACGAAGGCCCTATCAGGAAGTATATGTACACAGAGGTTCATGACTGCCCACTGCCATATACTGAATGCATTTAAATCAGAATATATTTTTACAAAACTTTATGAGGAATTGAATAGTGTATTAGTATTTCCACATATTCTTTAATGATAATATATTCTTTGTATGAATTGATACGTTGAATTAAAAAAAAATTAGTAAATCTATGTCTTCTCGTATAATAATTTTCAGGATCTCAAAAGGACGGTGTACTCATCCTGAAATTAACCGATTCAATTATTACTTTGTATTCATTATGGTTGATTGCTGCTGATATCATGAAAGACCGATTCTTGTGAATTTGGACATTTGCCTTTCGATGGAAGTTTAGTGGAAATTAATACATTTCTTTTTAGTAGTCATAAAACCTGATAAAAGTCGAATAGTAGTAAATTATTCAAAGTTCAACCCACGTTTTGCACAATTGTAGAGAATAGAATCAAACAGATGTCTCAAGGACAAAAATCCTGTTGGCGCTCACTATAAAAAAAATTAGCTAAATATATAACATCGAAATATAATGGATATAAATCAAACAATATCATCGGACGAGGTGAACCTCGGTTTTAGAAAAAGTAGTTACTATGTCGCTAAAAAATTAATTGTAATTTCACGACATGACTTTGTAAACTGAGAAAATAAAATAAAAATTGATATAACAAACATGTAAATTTGAAATATTTGAACTAAACATGAACCCTCTTTGTTATTTTATTTTTATAATATTTGTTTAAGCACAAGATAGTAATAAAACCTACTACTAATCCAAAATTTAGAATGGTCATTTTAAGTATTGCTACAAAAAAATTTGAATATTTCCTAAAATTTTTATAAATCTACCTTAGATGATACAAATTTTTAAACTTATATTGGTCTTTTACAACCATAAGCTGTACATAACAATAGAAAAAGGTTGGGAGTGGTCAAAAACTCTGTGTATTAAAGGTTGGAAATTTTGTCTTATTTCCATTTCAAGAATCTTTTTCTCACAAATTTGACCGAAAATACAATTTTAAGACCTACCATATAATAAAGATGTTCAAGTTATGTATTCTTAATAGCTCAACTAAGTACCAATCACAAGGTGTAGTGTGGAAAATTTGGAACGGCTGCGTAAACGCCGAAAAATCAATCCTCAACAGTTAATGAAAAACCATTGATATTTAATTGTTTAAAATCATTTACAGATAAACATTTATGTAAAAGTGTTAATGACACAGCGGAACTAGTTAGTAGTACGCTTGGTGTTGGTAAATCTAAGATTCCAGAGTTATTAAAGAAGAGGAATGTTACGAGTTTCACACAGCACGTAAAGCTCCAAGACATCCAACATTTAAAATAGAAAATCAGAAGACAAAGAAGACTTCGAAGGAAAGTACATGCGACAAAGTTTTTGTCACGGTTCAAGATGATCAGGATTACCCTGAACTGAGTCAAAGCACACCATTGTAACTTTTAAAAGAAATGGGCTTTCGCTGAAAAATGTACTTCATAAAGTCCATTTTAATTGAAAGAAACGTATTGTAGTATAAAGAAGAATTTACTTAGAACTATAAAAGAAATGAGAGATTAAAAAAGAAATATATTTTATTTAGATGAAACATAGATCAATGAGGGACATCATCAAATTAATTCTAGAAAGATGAAACTGTTTCAAATCTAAGACGGGCTTTTTCTAATAGTTTGTATACTGGTTATACCGACTTTAACAAATTCTTCGTAATCCCCTTGAATTGTCCATAAGAGTCAATGTAAAATATACCTTTTACATTAAGAACATTTTTTGCGAACAACCTCTTTATAACGAATTTTGAACTATCAAGAAAAAGTATAAATACCTCTAATTAACGAATTTTGTCAACCCAAAACCTTTATATAAAGTTCCCACCAATGTATTCATGTCGGGACAGGTTTCGACACGCTTTTGTTCGTAAAACAATCATTGTTGTTTGACGGAAAGTAATGTAAACACTGCTGCTCGTTACTATTGTTAAAGATTCAAGTTGAAATGGCTCAGAAACGTATTACCTCTTTATAACGAATTTTAGACCAACCTAACCTCAACATAACAAACTTCAGTTCAACGAATTACTTGATGTAACGAATATTTCCTTGTTCCCTTCCGATTTGTTATATCGAGGTTGCACTGTAGTACACATCGACATATCAAACAGTTTTGTTAAAGATGGGTTATTGAATTTTCAATCTATTTGTTTCTGTGGCTACCATGAAGATGCTAACGTTTTTAAAGATATATATTTTTCCTTAAAATTTTAACAGGTAAAGGATATAATACGAGTTATGGCATCCCTCTTCTGCACCACGCCAGTTTGTTATATTTTGTAACCAGGAATGTTGTTTCCTCCTTGGTCGATCTTTCCCGTCAGTATGAGCTTGAAGGTTGGATATCTAGGTCTTCGCAGTATCCGTAGAAGTCTGCTACATTTCTGGTTAAGGATCTCACTTTCAAGGACCGTTTTTCCAGATCATGGAAAAGTAAATTCCTCGTCGCAGAAGCTTCTAAACTATTATCTGAAGGCATCCCTCTTCTGCACCACGCCAGTTTGTTATATTTCGTAACGAGGAATGTTGTTTCCTCCCTGGTCGATCTTTCCCGTCAGTATGAGCTTGAACGTTGGATACTAGGTCTTTGCGGGATCCGTAGAAGTCTGCTACATCTCTGGTTAAGGATCTCACTTTCAAGGACCAAGTTTCCACATCATGCGAAGCAATTGGTCAAATATAACATTGTATAATCCTCAATTTAGGGAATTTCTCGTCGGACTAGGAACTTTGTAATAACTGATTTTGCATTCAACATTCTCAATTCAACTCAACTCAACATGTTGCCGCTCAAACTTGGCGAGATTTATTTTTGGCCCACAAACAATTGAATCGGTGAGTGCAGAAACCACTTCAGTCAAAAAAATACGAAAACTCGTTTTCAATTAAAATGAGCGTAGAAAGGCAAGATGCGTATTGGGTGCAAAAACTACGTTAGTCTGTTGACTAGTTCCGTAAAAACACAGACCGTTTGTTTCGACTGTTAAGTGCAGAAATAACATGAGTCAGTGACTGACGTTGTTTCTGCACCCACCGCTAGATCGCGTGATCAGTCTTCTCAGGTCCCTTGCCGAGCATGCGCCGTATGATCAACACCTTAAGTGAGGGTTGTTGTTGTATCGAAGTCAGTTCAGTCAAGTGTTTCAACGTGTTCTAAGTTAGTTTGCAACGTCTACTGGAATATTAGACAAAAACCCAGTAGCCAGAGAATGCCGAGGGAGGAGTGTGCAAAAGAAGCAAAATTCAAGTTTGCTCCCACCCGATATAAAGAGTTCCGCTATAACTCTGATGAAAAGGGGGTAATAATCACAGCATACATTTTCATTGAAAAATTACAAAAGCACAGCTATCAGCTGCTGAGATCTGCTTTCCGTAACGTCGATATTGATTATCCTTCAAGTATTGCAGCCTACCATCAGTTCCAATCAACATAAAGAAAATGGAAGACATCAAGAAAATGATTGTTCATATTCCTGAAAACTTCAAAGTTTTTTATGATGAACTATTTACCTGGCCAATCAATGAACATGACAATGATACTATCGTCGAGAATGATCTATTTTAAGAGCGTTTCAGTTTGTTATATTCCTGTCTTATGACTTTGCAATACTGTAACTTCATTTCTCATGTAATATGGAAATATATACGTTTGTAAATTTTTTGTGAAATTAATTAAAATTAATATTATTAACTAAAATCGTAACAAAATTAATAACAAATACAAACTTTTAACGAATGGTTATCTTTTTCCAAGTTTCCTACTGTCTGTAAAAATAGTTGAGTGCAGAAACAGCTTTAGTCAAAATCATAGTTTTAATTCTCCTGAGCCTAATTTATATGGAAATTAGGTAATTTTTTTATAACAGCAACATAAAAGCATGTTATGACAAAGGAAAAAAAAGTTCTCAAGTATTTTAAAATTTGGAGGAGTTATTACGTTTTTTTTTCCCCTTCTGAAAAATTTGAAATTTGTGACTGATGTTATTTCTGCATCCACCGATTCAATTGTCTCTGCCACCATCGACGAGAACGAGGTTCTTCCATTAAAATATAAGCTGCTGCAATGCAGGCCAGGCGACGGCGGCGTTCAAATCACCCATTCTTCGACAAAACCTAACTGACTAATGTTTCATGTCGAATTGCAATTGTTTGTCAAACAATTGTTTGTTGAAATTAGAAATGTTTGTTAAAACTGCACTTTAATCAACGTGTTTGACAAACTTGTTTTCCCATTGTTTGTTCAACGGAGACGCACCTTAAGAAGAAAGGACACCTCCTTCATGTTGTCGCATGAATCTAGAAACATTTTGTATACACTCCAGTACACTATCTTCCAAACCTCTGATTTCTAACAAGCTCTTTCTTTATAGCGGTCTTTGAAACACAGAATAAATAGGATGGCGTATAGATTTGTAAGAAAACAACTATTTAAAATACAAGTTGCTTTGCATTAGTCATACATGTCGGTTAGTGATCTGATCTTTCTTCTCTCTCTATGTAACAAACGACTTGAAACCTTGGACTAATTGAGTAACCAAAATAAAGTCGTCTTGCTTACACTCAAGGTAGTTAAAAATAAACCCATATAATGATAGGCGGAAGTTTTCTATTTTAAACGAATTAAAGATATTTTCCAATTACCAAAGCAATATTTACAGTAGCACGTTAAAAATTATCTAAAATTAGATGATGCTAATCATAAATTTTTTATTCAAGAAAGAATAACCAAAAAATTTTGCAGATATATTAATAATTCACACTTTACTATACTACACAAGTAAATCTGTACATATATATTTGATTTGAGGTTAACGTGCCTCAAACACGCTGGTCATTGGCACATGAAAAACAATTAAAAATCCTACAAAAATTGATGAGTTGCTGTCCCTATAAAATCGTAATTTTCAACATAAAATAAATATATAGAAATATGCGCTCAAAAGCCCAACATTCAGAGTAAGTTAATGTATTATCGGGTGAATATAGACAATTAACAAAAATTTAATGACAAACAAATATTGATGGAGACTTTGGTTTCGCCCTAAAAAATTAAGTCCCCATTAGTCACTTGAGATTATTAATATTGATTTTGGTTATTAAATTTAATTGTCATTCTGATTCATACTCTTCACAGTCAACTTTAATGTCTTAATCAACCCATAATGGTTGAGGGCATTTCTTTGAACTGCAACTCTTAATGAAAGGAAGGCAATGGTATTGGAAACATTAGATCCTGTCTACATTATCTACAATCAAATTTGTGTAACAAAAGAACATGAAGCATGGGGAGGAGAAAAGTTTCAACTTTCTCACAAGAATTTGAACAAGATGTTTATACACAAAATTTTACTCTAAAAATGAGACAAGAATATTTCTTGGTTACTCTGAAGCAATTAGATATAGAATATTTTTCCCATAAGGATAGAAATACATGTAGACGTAATTTCTGTTACAGAAAGAGATACAGGTGTTTTCCCTGCAAGAAAAGAAAAAACAGTAATCTCTCTAAATTTTGAGGAAGGAGATACATTGAAGGACAGTTACCTGAAATCTTGAATTCTGATGAGGAAAGTATTCAGAATCTTGTTATCAGACCAGGCAAAAAAATTGAAAAACCTATATAAATGGAAGACTATAAAATATGAAATGTTATTGTGAGAAGGAGGAGCTGTTTACCTATCAAAAGAATTTCACAAGTAAAAACAGGTTGCAGAAAGAATTTAGTGTTCTGAAAGAAAATAACACATGCTGTGAAGTTCCTTAGCTAAAGAATAGAAAGGTGAGAGGTTGTGAGAGTTGATGGTGAAAAAAAATAGTGAGTTTAAAGCAAGGCTAGTGGCTCGTTGTTTCCTAGTAAAAACAGAGCTGTCGCAGAAAGAGCTTAATGTTCTCGAAGAAAATAACACAAGGTGTGAAGCTCTTTGGCCAAAGAATAGAAAGGTGATAATCTGTGAGAGTTTAAGGTGAAAAACAATAGTGAGTTTAAAGCGAGGTTAGAGGCTCGTTGTTTCCTACAAGAAAGTGATTAAAGTCTGTAAGACATTTACGCTGTGTAATTTGAATACATTGGTTATATTATTAGTGGAAGCAAATAAGTTGGACATAACAATATATCAGATATAAATGAGAAGTGCTTTTCTGTATGGAGACATTGAATTTGAAATGTTTATGAGCTTGCTAGTTGTTTTAATAATTTATATATAAATCTATTTTCATTCAAGTTTCATTCATTATCCAAACCTGGCAAATTACTAGTATCGATTTACCTGTTCATACCTGGCAACCCAAGAGATGTGACAGGAAAAAAATAGGCAATCTAACTTTTGCCTATACTATGGGCGCTGCACACTTTCGATTGGTATACAATTTATTATTAACCAAACCGGTGAAATATTTAAAAAAGATTATTTTTAATAATTAATTAAATATATCGTGGACTGAAATTTGCTAGGCAACCCATATTTATTGATATATTAAATTACATAAACAATATGTTCGATACTTTAACCAGTTCGATGAAGGTCGTTTTATATCGGGATCTTTATCTCTCACTATCCCGGACGTCATACTGGTTGGTGGCAGTTGTTGCATTCATCAGTGCACATCCTACCTGGACAGGTAAAATATCAACTTTTCAAATCATTTTAAAAAGTTCCTTTTTGTTTTGCACTTTTGCAACATGGATCTATTATTGCCAGATTTGCTTATTGTTGTTAAACCTATGCGATAAATTTGAATAAAAAAAAGGTTGATATAGAATTAGAGGGAGTCCGGGAGACTTTGGCCACTTTTTACTTCTAGCTGACTGACCTTTATCTTCTGTTATGGTTCATTAACCAAATTTTCAATTATGGGTCATGGAAGCCCCCTCATAGTGACATCTTTTCCACCTGATAAACTATCAAAAAATAAGACCGATTCTGTACAATCAACATTTTAAGCATCATAGATTTTTGGCTAAACTCTCCCGCCTAGGTAGGGAGACTTTGACCAGTCTTGAAAAATAATAGAAAAATGATGGAAAAACAAGTATATTTGTTGAACAAAGCCAAGGCTAATACAGAACATGATCCGTATTCAAAATAAACATTTTTTATGAAAAACGTGAGTCACACGAGCTAGATGTTGCACACGCACTCAAAGCATGGTAACAACATAATAAGTAATGAAGCCTGTGAAATATTTCATGTGGCTAAAGTCTCCCCCTGCCAAACTCTCCTGGACTCCCCCTATCTATTAACCAAACCGTTGACATACTTAAAACAATTTTTTTTAATAATTAATTAAAAATATCCTGGACTGAAATTTGCTAAACAACCCATATTTATTGATATATTAAATTACATAAACAATATGTTCGATACTTTAACCAGTTCGATGAAGGTCGTTTCATATCGGGATCCTATACTAATAACAAATCACAGATTTGACCTCCCTGATATTCTCTCTCGAAAACGTAGCTTAGACTATTATTATTAGTGACAATATCTTTAGTATCGACATTTGCAATTATAGTGTCAGATAAGAAAAATTGTGACATGTAAAGATAGGTGGGTTTATATTGTTCATATTTAAGATTAACGGGTAGTCACTGAAAAAATTATTTTAGTCATAAAAACTTTCAAATAGATAAATATTTTATTTGCGTACATACAATACAATTTTTTTAAGCTTCCTACTTGATAGAATTCATTAGTTCAATGATATTCTGAGCTTGTTTGATGGTTGGCATATCTATCATACTTCCCTCATATGTGAAGGCTCCCTGGCAAAATAAATACATATTTAAAAATTACAATAATCTATTACTTGTTGAAAAAATTAATAATATATTCAAAAAAGGCTTCTCGCATAAACGCTGAAATAAACATTAGAAATTAGATCCCTTTGTACAAATCTTGAAAAATTCTGTAGGGTATTGTTTTTTGTGTCTCAACTTTGTAATTTATCAACTTGTAACGGCGTTGCTTACAAGCTCAACTAAAACTTAGGTTTCAGCTTTATTTTTTTCACTTGGGGAACACGCTACCGTCTTCCAAGCCGGAGTATTCGCTGTGATGGAATGTGGACGTGCAATACACAATCGACACAACAGAAACGCTGTAATTTCGATCTGCACAGACAGCAAAACTTTCATATAAGCTATAAACTATATATACAAGCTATAAGTGTAAGAGAGTTCTTCAAAATCTGATGAGTGATGGCTGCAAAATCAAGCTCGTTTGGGTGCCCGAACACTCGGGCAACAAAGGCAACGACGAAGCGGACTCATTCGCCAGACAAGGAATAGCGAACCCACCAATGGGCCCAGAACCCATCCTTGGTGTGGCCAAAAGTGCTATCATCACGTCTCTCAACATCCTTCTCCCAAGGCGGGCTCGACAGAGATGAATGGAGACGCCTGGCATGAGACAAGCGAAGGCCCATATACGTCTCTCACCAAACGACTGCTCCAGCTAAATTGGCGCGAAATCAGACTAGTGGATGGACTTCTAACCGGACACTGCCATCTAAGACGTCACCTTCACACCATGGGCATCCGTAGTGTCGCTGGTGCATGGAGGAGGACGAAACTGCAGACCACGTTATCTGTGAGTGCCCTGCACTCACACGAGCGCGGTTTAAACACCTGGCCAAATCCCACAACCTACCTAACGACATCAAACATCAATAGTCACTGTACTTTTTAAGAAAGGACACAACAGACACATACGAAGCAACTATTGACGTAGAAGTCCAACTTCAACATTCAACACTTTCTGGCATGGCACTATATGTCAAAAAAAGTACATATCTCCCAAAAATATCTATACTCACCAACCTAAATAGATGAATAATGAAACTGCATTGACTGTAACTTACAAACTGATGTTTCACACCCAGATTTTAATGAAGTGTTGAAGTCTGTCGTATTATGGTTCCCCACAAACTGAAGCACCACTGTTCAGTAACAACCTACTAAGGACTATAAAATATTTTTTAATAGTCAACCCCATGAAATATCACATTATCAAATCGACTAAGGTGGTGCTTGACCACACTTGTTACTAGTGTTACTAAGTGACTTAGCACTAAACATTTGGTACAAAGCACCTTTTGTTGTAGACAGCACAAAAATTAATGCAGATCCTATCAATAATCAATCCCAACTTCAACAAGACCTCGAGACAGTCGAAGTTTAGGCAAAATATTGAATAAAAATGTACTATATTGAATATTGGAACATATACAAAACAGGCTGACTTGCACTATACAGGGTTTGTCCGGAAAGTAATAGGTCTGAGTCGATTTAAAAAAATTTATTGAGCCAATCGTTACAATTCTTTAAAAAATTTCAAAATAGGCTCCTTCTGCGTCGATACAGCGCTGCCAGCGCGATTTCCAAGCATTGAAGGCGTCACGGAAGGCATTCTCCGGAATAGCCTTGAGAGCCGCGGTGCACGCTGCTTGGATCCCTTCTGTCGCCTGGAAAGCTTGCCTTTCATCGTCCTTTTCAGGCGAGGAAACAAAAAAAAGTCCGGGAGGGCCACATCTGGAATGTAGGGCGGCTGCGGAAGCGTTGAAATGCCGGCCTTAGTCAGGTAGCTGTTCACAAGAAAGGCGGTGTGAGCCGGGGCGTTGTCGTGGTGCAACTTCCAGTCTGCTGCGATGTCTTGTCGGACCCGATTGACCCTTCATTTGAGTCTCTTGAGCACTTCCACGTAAAACTTGGCGTTGACGGTTTGTCCAGGAGGAACAAATTCATGGTGGACGATGCCTTTGATGTCAAAAAAGACAATGAGCATCGTTTTCACTTTGGATTTGCTCATTCTTCCCTTTTTTGGGCGAGGAGACGCCGGTGTGTGCCACTCGGAAGATTGCCTCTTTGTCTCGGGATCATACTCAAAGATCCATGACTCGTCACCTGTGATTACGTTATTCAAAAATTGGGGGTCACTTTCACACATGTTTGAATTTTCTTGGCACACTTCCACTCGCCGCAATTTCTGGTCGTCAGTGAGCACTTTTGGGACCATCTTCGCGCACACCTTGCGCATGTTCAAATGCTCCATCACAATGTCATGAACCACAGATTTTGGTAAATTTAACATCTGGGCAATCAAACGAATGCTTAGTCGACGGTCTGTGTTCAAAACTTTGCGCACACGAGTCACATTGTCGGTGTTTGTCGAAGTCGAAAGTCTTCCAGCACGGTCTTCATCGGCGACCTCTTCCCGGCCCTCCAAAAAGGCCTGGTGCCACCGAAACACACCACTTCTTGCTAAAGCAATATCTGGGTAAGCCTGCTTGATCATATCAAACGTCTCTGTCGCAGATTTACTTTCGCACAGAATTTAATCGCGTACCTCTGCTCTAACGAACGCTGCATTTTCGGTTTGCACAACTCACAGAAACACGTCGCGCGAAAATGCCTGTCCTGACTCTCCAGGTGCTCGGAGACAACTGACACCACCCGCTCGTTTGTTAGCTAGGAACGCCCTCTACCGAATCCAGTCGATGCGCGCACGCTCTGAAGTACAATCGCGGCGGAAGAAAATCAGTCCTATTACTTTCCGGACAAACCCTGTAGGTGTCTTTATCTTAAAGGTAACACATTCTCTAAACAAAAAAAAATGTTTTTGGTATCAACCAGGTCCGTATTCACGTCATCTATAACAATAGGATTATTTTCTGTTTCTAAAATTAATAACTGCAACGAAATGAGCGTTTTAGGATGACGCTTCAACCATACCAACATCCCAAATGTTATTGAATATAGAACATTGTTTACATTCTACGTATAAATAAAAATTAATACATTGTGTGAAATAAAACATGCCTTCCGTCAACGTTATCTTTAGTTAGATCCAGGATGAGATGTAATTTGAAATTATTTTTTTTTATTTGAACATACATCATCTACTACGAGTTATTAGCATGGGAGACATTTAGAACATAGTAGTTTAATTTATAATAATGAGATATTAGATTTTAGACATAAAATTTGTGCCTTTGAGATAACATAGCACTTCGTTTCCGGATTAAGAGAGAATTGATTTCAAATTTTTTCCTAGCTTGTAGCGTCTTCTGTGTTCTTCATTTTGAGGACATTCAATTAGTAGATGCTTTACTGTGAGTCTGGTTTGGCATGTTTGACATAAAGGCACCGTTTCTTAGTGTGTCCAATTCTTAGACGATTAAGGATTACTTGTTCTTTTCTTTTTTTGGGTAATGACAGTTTGGTTAGGTTAGGTTATATTTAAAAAAATGTTCGTTACTGAAATCTTCCATTTTTTATTGCCTTCAGATTCATCAGCTGACGTTAAATATCCTTAGCTACTCTGACAAGTTGCATCTGTTGTGGAATCCGGTATCAATTAAATCCCTGTAAGGTCCAAGACACAGAACCATACAAAATCAAAAGAAGCGTGCGACAGGGATGCGTGTTGTCACCTCTACTCTTCAATATATATTCAGAAGAAGTCTTTGCCAGAGCGTTAGATGAAACAAGAGAATGTGTTAAAATCAATGGAAAAATTCTTAATAATATAAGGTACGCTGATGACACGGTTCTAATTACAGACAGTGAATATCAGACATCGACATCAAAAAAACCAAAACCATGATTATCTGCAAAACATCCAACCATCCTCCCTTGTCTATCAACGTAAATGATGGCTTCATCGAAAATGTCAATAAATTTAAATATCTGGTGTGTTGGATAACAAAAGATATAGACCCAGATATAGAAATAAGATCGCGCATCGGCAAGTAATTGTTTACATCCCGAGCACTCGACCTTAAAATCCTGTAGAATAGATAAAAACTCGAAAAAATTTCGTATCTGGGACACATATGTAGAAATGACAAATACAGACATTTGCAACTTCTGATCGAAGGGAAAATCGAGGGAAAACGTGGTCCTGGCAGACGACAGACTTCATGGCTGAAGAAGGTCCAATCAATGGAAAAATAATACAATCTTCTCAGGTTTAAAATTGTTTAAACCAGCATTTATGAAGATTGTTTAAGATTAATAACCGAAAACTGGCGACCAACAGGAAGTTATTCTCAAATTGGTTTTTTTATTCCTCACTGAGTCTACACATCCTAAAACCTGACTGAACATGAGTCCACAGAGTCTTGCCGATTTTTGTTAAATCACATTGTACACTGATTTGCTAGTTTCGTTTTTTTTTGTTCTCTGTATTAAAAAGATCTCACGATCATAACATTACAGATAGTTCACTCTAATTTCAAAAACGTTGTCCAAATTTCGATTGGGATTTTTGAGTTCTATCTTTTTAGCTATTAAGTGTAATGTTCTTTATCTGGGATACATACTATTCCTTTAATTTGATGTTCCTCGAAGGCTCTTAAAAGACCTTTGGCCCATTCGACTTGAACCAAAGTGGGTGAAAAAGATTTTTGAACGACTTCTATTTGATCCGGATGTATAACTTGTTTTCCAGTGAATCCCATGTGCCTTCCTTGTTCACTTTGACGTATCAAGCCCTCTAAATCTAAAATATAAATTACTGTTTTATTAAATTAGCATATTTAATGCGGATTTAGGCAAGTATATATTTAATAATATCCGAGAAATACAGAAAAATTTAATAAACTTTAGACCCCATATATTGATAGTGTTTGATAACTGAACAATTTTCTGAATAGATATGATAATTGTGTTCCAGTCCCATCCATACTTATCAATCACGATATAGTCGACAAATATTACAAATATTAATATCAATTATGTATAAAATGATTGCAAAAGAAGTAACTCTGGCTTTTCTAAGTATAAGCATCATCCCTACTTCCAAGCACAAGAGGGTAAACCCTATTACACTCGAGTGGTGCCTACTGTGTGGAGTGCTTGTGGATATTGAACATCAACTTTTGTAAGTTATAGTATTCGGAAAAGACGTGCCTTGGTAACTGATTTTACTGGCTTGCACTTCTCCAGAGAAAAGTTTTAAAAATCGGATGACTTGTTGTATTGAAGTAAATGGACAACATTTTGAGCATCTGCTGTAATCGCCTTTACTGTATGTTTGATAAAATTCCTAATTTTTCCACTTCACAAATGTGGATCTACTTCTAACATGACACAAACATTCAAAGATTTGTCTTCAGTTATTGTAGGTTTTCTGACCCAAAATTTGGATAAATATTTTACTGCACCAGTTTTGTTAAACGTTTTACTAACTTACTGACACTAGACCCTTGTTACGAGATTTGTAATAGCGCATAAATTATTAAATAATATTCAAATTAAACGAGTTTATTCAATCGTATCCATCTAAATTTAAAATATTTATTGTCACTTTGCTGGAGATACTGTAAATGTAGCTATAACTCCGAAATTATGGTATTTAGGTATAGGGAATATTACATGAAAAATTTATATATATATATAATACAGTATTTCTTAAGAATTTCTAAAAATAACAAAATATATAGAGTGAAACAAAAAGTTCATTATTTTTCCGGAAAAGGAAAGATCTGCTAACAATGTAAATACCACCATAATACCGGCCGTAGCACGAGACCCTTGCGCACAAAAATTTATAAAAATCTTACAAGCCGTTTCCGAGATAATTGAGGCGTTCCATACATAAAACTTCACCCGTCACCCGTCAAACACAAAATCGATACTGGTGATGCAAAGCCAATCAGACAACCAGCTCGCAGACTTCCTAGAGCAAAGAGAGAGGAAGCTGAAAGAATAATTCGAGAGATGGAAGATAAGAGAGTAATAGATCCATCTGCTACTCCACGGGTCTCCAGTAGTACTCCAGAGTACACTAGTACTCTAGTAGTAGTAGCAAGGTATTTCTTACGGATATTGGTAAGTAAAAATGGTCCCGGAAGATGAGGAGAAGACTGCTTTTACTACCGTATCTGGACTATTGCAATTCAACGTTATGCCACTCGGCTTTATAATACGTCCGCGACATTCGAAATACTCATGTAAAATATCTTAGAAAAATGCCTGGGTTATTTGAGGAACATTTCAAGAATTTAGAAGGCATATTCAAGCTACTTCTAGTTGCCCAGCTCATGCTAAACCTAAAGAAATACCAGCTATTCCAAAGCCAAGTCAACTATCTAGGCCAATGGAGGAGTGGCAGTAGACCTCGAGAAAACTGCCTCCATACAGCGATGGCCACAACCAACCGATAATTATCAGATTAGGACTTTCCTTGGACTTTCATGTACTATCGAAGATTCTTAAGAGCTAACTCGACTCACAGAAGAAGCAAGAGCTTTCAACTAGAACGAAGACTGTCAAACGGCGTTCGGAGTCACTTCAAAGCCTCTACGACCATGTGTTGGAAGCCAACATGAAGAAACCGGCTAGGACTAAGATAGCGAGTAACCAGTTGGATAAGCGAGATATTAAGAACTTGATAAAGGTATTTCAGGATACCAAGGTTCATACATTAATTTGCGGCTATCCAACTCATCCTCAGTACTTGGTGAAGATGGTGCCGTTATTTCCATATGACCGGAAAGTGCAGGAATGGGTCCAGACACCGATTTAAATATCCAGTCCTGGCTATTCATGAGCTCCAGGAGGAGTAATGTACGAACTCATCTCCACCCTGGAGCCGGTTGCTGGGATATAGTAGAATTCTAAAATTTGGCGAAGGCACCGCCTTTGATGAAATATCCAGAATTCGTATGATCTTTGTTTTTATATCAGTTTTATCAGACTAGGGAGGTCTATTTATTTATTGGTTCTGTTTCTTTATTTTTCTAGAACTTTCGGAATTTAAATAAATTAGAATTTAAATAAATTATTCAAGTTAGTTAAGTGTAGTGTATAGTATTTAAATAAATTAAGAACGTAAGAGACACTGTTTATTAATTAACTCCACGAATAGAAAGAGTGTAAAAGCTCAACAATAGGAAAATGGACATGGAATGAAGGATACTATGAGAACTCAAATTGCACACATAATTTATGGTATCGAATAGATATCAAAGTGATATAGATATGTTCCAAAAAGATAATTAATATATTTGATTTATAATATTCTACACCTAAGTGTATCAATTGAATAAAAAAATTCATTTAATATACTCATAGCTCATTAAGAAAACCATAAGTATGAAAAATTATTATAAAAAATTGCTAACCTTTGAACTTTATATACACCATATCAATTGCTTGGAAATTATATGCTTTGGCATATAAAACTAGTTTTTGTCTAGCATACAAAACTTCTGTAGCATCTTCGGTTCTTGTAGCACCTTTCAAAAATGATTACATGTATATATATACAAATATATATTCAAATATATATATATATATATATATATATATATATATATATATATATATATATATATATATATATATATATATGAATCTCTTTAATTTCTTATAACTTAGATCTTTTGATATGTTTAGTTTCTAAATGTTCTTGATGTTTTAAAACTTGTTTTATTTTTAATAATTATTTTAAAGATAGATAAATATTAACGTTATTTTAAGTCTTTATTAATTTTTCCTTAGTCCTTACATCTCAAATATGTAGCAGTAATCAATTAAAATATTTGTAGTTTTATTAGAATTTACAAAATAGAGCTATAAAATTTACTTAAATTATTTAGGTGTTTTTCATCATTTTTAGCTTTTTCGTTCTTATGAATGTGAACCATTTTTCAAAATTGTCTTTTTCGTGTATTAGATTCCGTTTCAAGAATTTTATCTTTTCTACTGAGATGTTTGCCCTATGTAGACAGCGTCAAAGTTAGTACAAGCCACTTGATATATAATATGACTTCTTTTGTATTTGGTGTTTTAGATTTTAATTTAGTAAAATATTTGGATAATGTATTATGTCCTCTATGACTTACTAATATCATATTTATTAAAATAATTCGATAATTGTTGGGAAAGTCCTTGTACACATGGTAAGGTCAAATGTTTTATGTTTTGACGTTGTTTATCATCTTTTCCGGATAATTATTTTCTTTCAATGCAGTTTTCGCTTTTTGAATAGTTTTTTAATAATTTTCATGTCTTTCGAAAATTATTAAAGGACTAATTTTAGAATAGAAGACCTAAAATCAAGAACACTTAGATGCATTAATATCATATTTTGATAAATATTTAAGAAAAGTCGAAACGTCAAAATTCATCTTTTAAAAATTATCAAAAAAAACTAATTTTAAAACAGAAGAAACCTAAAATCAAGAACATTTAGATGCATACATAAATATATATACACACCTATACTGGCACAATAATCGTCACTTCCAAAAACCAAAGAATTTGGTATAATTTTTTGTTTATCGGCTAATGTTACCAATGTTTTACATATTTCTGAGATATTTATGAAAGCTTTAGCAGACTCTAGAAATATGATTAAATTAATTTTGTCACGCTGTTTAATGTATTTATCGATACAATCTGAAAACTAAATTGTATGTATTTAGCAGAAATATAAAAAAGTTGAAAATTGGTTTACTGTAAATTATTTTTGAATAGATATATTTGTGATAGGTCAAATATGTGAAGGAACAAATAGATAACAAAATTAAACGATTCAATTGTATTATTATAATTGTTGGCAGGTTACAATATTGTATTTCATTCAATTGTTACACTTGAAATTTGATTCACTATCACTGGTTTGTTCCTCAACATTTAATAGCAATTCTTGTAACTTACCCATAACGTGCTTTCATTAAATTTCCTTCACAAAGGCACAAGTGTTTTAACAGTTTTCAAGAAGGTTCACTTTTTCTCTCGTAGCTGCTACACACCATACATTACAGGCCGCTTCTATGTACTTATCTTTATTTTTCTGATGAGATGATTCAGCTCTGAATGTTAAATTATCAGGTTTGACCAAAGCTTATCAACAACATAATTGGTTTATTCATTTTCATTATTAGTGCATATGTTCAACTTCAAAGCATAGACTTGATACTGAACACATTGATTGTTTACACCAGAAGTTCCCGAACTTTTATCGGCACTTTCAAAATACTTATAAGTAGTTTTCATTGATACATTTACACCATATTACCAATTCGTTAAAAAATCAGATCTAACTTTTAAGAATCAAGTACACTCCTGTTGTAGAACTTTCCGGGGACCCCTGTGGGTGCACCAGGACCACTTTGGTAATCACTGGTTTACACTATCACCACACCAAGACTTACAAATACAGGTTCAGAGACTGAAGATAAACTGGACCTTTACTCTTTGAAGACGATAACTTAATTATCGAAACGCGCGTCAAACAGTGCAATTGTGAGTGTTGGTGTAGTGCTAGTGTAAACAGAGTGTTCAGTATGATTGTCAACGGTTCCAGGAATTTCAACTTAGAATTAACTTCATGAAAAATACCTGGGTTGTGGTAGCGAGCATTATCTATCACTAAAACGCATTTTTTACCGTGGAGTCAGAGATAAATGTGTCATCTAATTGCTGAGCAAAATCATTTCGTCGTACTGAACAGATTGTTTACACTGTCACTGCTCCAACATACCCAATTACAATGTCTGGCGTGCGTTTCGATAACCAAGTTAATGTCTTCACAGAGACTGGAGATAAACTAATGCCTATTAACTTGACCTAGGTAGGGGAAAATATTTCGGTGGAAAATTTCACATTCATTCCTCAACTAAGAAACTATAAAGAATAGGCCCATCCAACAAATCATTGTTGAATACATTTGTAACCATTTCATATTATTTATATTTATTCCATGATTATGATTGACAGCGTGCTCGGCAATTCGCAAGTTTTCCATTACATACACATATTAACAGACCTCTTAGTCTGCCCAAAATAATTTTTGTCACATTCAAAACAACATTCAAACAACTAACATCTTCTCCAAATCTGGTATTTTATCCTGGATTACCCAAAAATTGTTTTAATATATTGCTAGATTTATGAACCAATTTCAAACACATTCCGTTAAAAATGTGTTGTCATATGTCGGAGCGTTTATCCAGTAATTATTCGTAGGACTTTCATTTCGCTTGTTACCAGGAGCCTTTTTGTTTTGGCAGAGTTTCTGCTGTATACGTCATTATGGGTCTGAATACAGTTTTGTAGGTTCTTGACTTGGCCTCAATACTCATGTATTTGTTTCTCCATATAGTGTCGTTCAGACATCCGGCTGCTATTGCTGTCTGTCTCAATATCACCATATCCGGATAATTCTATACCCAGATATTTGAATTTGCACTATGTGTGGATATTTATTCGCAATATATCATGTTTCCGCCTTGTTGATTATATTTTCAATCAACCATTTCCTGGAAATAATCAACTTTTCTCCACCCGAATCAAAGTTTTCAATAATTTTATAAAATAATTTCCCTCTTCACTTGCAACAACTCGGGAAACAGTGACCAAAATCGACCAAATAGAGCGTGCAGATAGTCGAATGAGCGTCCGGATGATTGCCAAGGCTGCAAACGCCGATAAATTACAAATGACAAAAGTCTGTGCGAAGTCAACGGGTATAAAAAGATCTGCTTTGAAAGGGACCCGATTTGAGTCGATGGAAGACGGTAAAGCAGAAAAAAGAAAAAGGAAAAATGGAAAACGTTATTACTTGCGACGAAACGAGGATTTTTCAATACGATGTTGAAACAAAGCAATCGTTGCATTGGAAGACACCTGAATCTTCCAGAATCAAAAAAGCAAGGATGTCCAAATCAAAATTCAACGCAATGTTTATCGTTTTTTTCGACATTAACGGTATCGTGATGACTGAACGTATTTGGCCAGTAAACGCACTCCAGTACTCGAACACTCGCCGTACTCACCAGATTTGGCCTTGTGCGACTTTTTTTGTTTTTGAAGATAAAATCTGCTCTGAAAAGAACCCGATTAGAGTCGATGGAAGCGGTAAAGCAAAAAACGGCATAGCTCCTAAAGGCACTCACCAAAGAAGACTTTCAGCGCTGCTTCGATCAATGGAAAAAACGTATAGAAAGGTGTGTGGCGAGGGGAAGGAAGTATATTGAAGGGGAGCATTCGAATGTGGAATAATTTTTATAATAAAACCCTTTTTCGTAATCAGTCTCGTTATTTAATAGCAAGGTGTGGTAGGTCTTCTTATAAATCCATCGTGTCCAATTAAAAAATACTAAACACCATTTCCTTGGAAAAGCCAATGGTTCGAAACTATAACGTCACTGTGCAAACTGTAAGGCTTGCACTTGTGTTTGAACCATGAACGTGTGAATGCAGGTGCGAATGTGAGGTGATCTACAGTTTCCACGTCCTCCAAGCACCAGCGCTATTCTGAATAATACATTATGGTTTTTAGTTTAGTTTAGTTTTAGTATAATTATCTATATAAATTAATTACACTGTTGATAAAAAGCTTACCTGTGCTTGAAAAACGTAACCGAATAAAAAATCTAGCTGACTACTTCACCAATTGACTGATTAACAATAAAAATAAAATTGAATAAGCTAACAAGAACATAATTCAACTGTACTTTGAGTTAAATTAATATAGATATCAATCTTATAAATTGTCCTCGATGTATTTAAAAAAAGCGATCATGATGTAAAGTTGTTCTCTGCGCTTATATGAGTCGTAACCAGTAAGAAAAACCAATATTTCTATAGTTGATATTTATTGAAAATAATCGGATGATGTAATGTAATGTAATTTTTTTATTTTCGAAACCATTAGTCGTCAAAATACTTACCCAATGCAATTGTCCACTATCTTCTACTTTTGGTAATAAAATAGTATGTGGCAAATAATTTCCAGATAGACAAACCTCCAAATCCTTCTCACATATTTCACTATCTACAGAATTAATTCTTACTCCTATATCAGTTTTATTTTTTATATCTGGAATTAGTCGATTTAAACTTTCTCGTATTGTATACCTTGCTTCATCCTTTAGTAAACAAAATTGATAAATACGTAAATATAGTTAGTTTATATACAAGCGTTTTCGTAGTGGAAATGTGGAAAAATTAGATACCAAAGTGTACTAATTCTAATATATTCCGAGCTTTCAGATACTTGATTAACCGGTCGTTGTCGTTAGGGATTCGGATAATCGAAAGTCCGGATAATCCGGAATGTATGAAGAAAAGCGGATTTTGTGAAATAAATTTTTAATAAAGTTTAATAATAGTAATACTTATTAATAAATAATTTTTTTAATCAAAAATAAGAATAAGTTTAATTTGGTTTAAAATATTTGGTAATTGGCATTTGATGTAAGCAGTTTTCTTATTAATTCATTGATCATTTTGGGCAATATATGTTGTTTAATTCATGTATGTTGATTCATAATTCATGGTAGACATGTGTCGCTATGAACACCAGTTTCTATCGCTTGTGTGAGAGGTTAACCGACGGGTGGTTGACCTCTTCAACTGACCAATGTACTTTTTGTCAATTTAAACAAAGAATTTCAAATACTATGTTAGGCAATTTATTGATTGGTGTTTTATCTTTCATTTTAGTAAAAATAGATTGAATATAAAGGGTTTGACTGTAGGCCATTTGAATATTATGTTGTCTAAAGATTCCAGGGAGTTTAGGAGTAACTGATTTTATATATGGTAAAGGTGTATAAATAGGTGAGATAAAAATGGCGGAATTGAGGTTAGAGTGTGTGTCTTGGTGTTACGTGAGAGATATAAATGAAAATTGATATATCTTCCAGAACTTATTGGTTTCCTGTACCTGTTAATTAAAATTTTGTTATCTTCGTTTCTTGTAAATTTAGTATCAAGAAAAGGTAACGATTTGTCAATATTTTCCTTTTTTATAGTGAATTGTGTATTAGGATCGAAACTATTGAAGCGAAATAGTTAATTATCAATTTCATTATATATATTTATGTTTCTAAATCGTCTTGATTTTAGGTCTCTATAAAACGCTTCAACTACTTTCAGTTTTCATCAAGATATGGTTTGACACTGACAATTTGCGTATTTATATTAATCACTAGATCACTTACATCATGAATATCAAAATAAAAATCTGTTTTAACAAGAACTTTTGTTTTTTGGTGTTTCAGATTTTAGTTTAGTGAAATATTTGGATAATGTATTATGTCCTTATACCATATTTATTGAAATAATTCTATATTTGTTGGAAAAGTCCTTGTACATATGGCAAGGAAAAATGTTTCATGTTTTGATGTTTCTTTTGAGTTTTGTTTCCTAATTGATTATAGTATCTCTTTATCATTTTCTTGAATATGTAGTTTATCATTTTTTCTGGATAATTTCTATCTTTCAATGCAGAATTTGCTTTTTGAATAGCTAAGCATCTAAATCAGAATCTGATAGTTGGATAGATCTATCAGCCAAACTTATTATCACTGATCTTGTGTCAGGATGACACTATATGGAACACATCTCGGAAACGGTTTGTACGATTTTTATAAATGTTTGTGTACAAGGGCCTTGTGCTACGGCAGGTATTATGGTGGTATATACATTGTTGTCAGATCTTTTCTTCTTCCGGAAAAATAATGAACTTTGTTATTTTAAATGGATCACCCTATATATTTTGTGTTTTTAAATAAAAAAAATTATTTAACTATTATATACATATGAAAAATTATTTAACTATTACAAAGTTCACCCAATTAGAAAAAATTAACCCAAAATTGTGATGTAAGCATTTTTTATAACACCAAAAAAATTAATAAACTTTACGTTTGTGCACTGACGCGCATCGATTGTTTTGATACCCCAAAATACCAAAAGCTCTAAAATTTTTCCAAATTTTCTTATACCATTTAATCATTGTTTTGACGTTATAAAAAATCTTGCATCACAATTTTTAGTTAATTCTTTTCTAATCAGGCGAACTTTGTGATAGTTAAATAATTTTCCTTTATTTTTTGAGTCTTTGGTTCATAATCCAGAAATATGTACAAAAACAGATGTTTAAACATTTTTTATCCACTTAATCTTCAATTTTGGTAGTAAAATTATGTAGTCTATTATAATGTCATTATGTCTATTCTAAACTAGACTAAAACTATGATCAACCCTTGAAGTCATTGGCAGTTATGAATTTGAATTCAATCCAAGCCGTCTTTGGAGACTCACAAAGTTCCATTATAATTCCATGCTCTACATAAATATATGTACAATAACCCAGTTACCACGACATCTCAAAAACAATAATCAATACTATGTTGATGAAATCATTCTTCTTCTGATGCCGTCTTCTCCTTGAAGATTGACGACCACATTTTTAAATGCGTTTCTATCCCTCGCAACATGAAACAATTCTTCTACGCTGAGATTTATCCATTCTCTTATGTTACGGAGTCAGGATTTCTTCTTCCTGTCGATGCCTTTCTTTCCCTTTAGTCTACCCTGCATTGTTCTGTAGCAGTAGGTATTTGTCGTTGCGTAAGATGTGTCCTATGTAAGATGTTTTTCTTTTCGTAATAATTGTCAACAGCTTTCTTTTAGATTTCTGTTTACAAACATTGAGGAGTACTTGACAAATACCTTTCGAGCCATTTCAATTCTAATGTTGATTTCTTCATCTGTATCCATTTGAGCATGTATGACTGAACCAAGATACTTATATTATTATTATATTATATTTAATAATATTCATAATTAATAACATTGAATGCGGTTTTTAAGAGTTTATTATGTTTTATACATTTTATATATACATATATTACACATTTTTCAATTTTTTCTTGGACGTAGTTCATAACTGCGTCTTCCATCAATTCTTCTTATCTCCTCAGTTATGTTGTTCTTTAGCTCATCCAGTGTGCAAGGCTTGTTTAGATACACTTTAGGTTTAGACCTTAAGTAGGCCCATAAGAAACAATCTGGAGCCGTTAAGTCAGGGGAACGTGCTGGCCAGACTTTCCATTTCGGGAAATTAATCTCCTAGGAAACTTATTCCTTAAAAACTGCATAACTATTCTAGCGGTATGACTAGTTGCCCCATCCTGTTGAAACCATATTCTGTGATCTTCAACTCTCAATCTACGTAATTTGGTAGTAAGAAATATTTGTAGCATTCGCAAATATCGCTTCAAGGTAATGGTTACAGTTCGATTGTTCTCTTCAAAAAAATACTATCCAATAATCCCAAGGGTTGCAATACCGCACCAAACCATAATTTTTTAGGCATGTAAGGTTCCTCATGCAACTACATTGGTTGTTCTGCACACCAATATCTAAAGTTTTGTTTATTAACAAAACCTCATAATTCTCCATGGCTACTAAACTGCATACAATAACAAACACATCAGTCATAAACAGAACTCTCCCACCCATTCACGTGTCAGGCAGTGGCGCGTTAAAATGTGCCACATTCCAGTGCCATTCCCTGTATTAATATTTTGGTTTTTACTTATAACCATGAATTTAGTTTTTTCAACATTTATAGTGAGTCCTACATTTTCACATTCTGTCGATTCTCTCTAATAGGATTCAAAGATCTTCTTCACTCTCAGCCATTATAGCAATATCATTGGTGAATTTTAAGTTGTTGATTAATGTTCATCTGATATTTACCCTCTCATGTCTCTACTCTAGCACTTTCTGAAATACAGACTGAGAATATAGATTAAATAGTTGTGGAGAAATAACGCAGACTTGGTGAGCTCCCTTTTGCATTTCGATTTCGTCTGTCTCCATGTCCTCAACACACTCTACTGCCGTTTCATTGTAATGGATATTTTTGATTAATAGTATATCACTTGGATCTAAGTTAATAGTTGTTAAATTGTCTTTAAGTTTATCATGTTGGACTTTATCAAAAGCCTTCTGAAAATCAATGAAACAGACATATACAATTTCGTTGTATTCTCTGCACTTTTGTAGTAGTATTGTGATAAAAAATAATGCTTCTCCAGTTCCCAATCCTTCTCTAAAGCCAAACTGCGTTTCATCTAGATATTTTTCACATTTTTGATATATTCTCTGCTGGATTATTTTCAATATTACACTCTCATTATGCAAACTTAATATTCGATATTTTTTCTTCATGTGGTATTCAAAGACAAATTTGAATTTCTCCCAAAGTATTAAGTTAATTCCTAAAGATAGCTCAAGAGCATCTATTTTAGCCTCTACCGAACTTTCGACCAAACAAGTGATAGAATATTATATCAACATTATATTGATTAAATTCCTTAGCATATTAACAGTTTCAAAGTTAAGATTATGTACAGTATCATATTAATAACATAAAAATGCCCTGCATGTCATATATATTATTAAAACATAAATATTAAAAAGTACTAATATTTAAAACATCCCCAAAATGAGTATTATCATTCAATTTAAATAAAACTATTTAAAAAAATTACCTTCTTATTCAATGCCACACCATCTTCACAATCTAGAGCAACACAATCTATTGTGAGACTTTGAATCTTATTAATTTTTTTTAAATCATTTCCTGGAACATACAAAATAGCTCTTCTGGGTTTGTAATATCGTACTGAAATCTGAAACAATACATTTAATTGAAATCTAATTCAATTCAATAAACACTCACTTCTAAAACAGTTCTTTTCAATAACTTCATATTATATATCCACATCTTGTTTAATAACTTAATATTTTGAATGTAAAACAAAATAAGAAAGCAAATTTCCTATTAATAATATTTTTGAGTATGTTCCAATAGTCGCTTTCCATCACACAATTTGAGTACCCAATCGGGCACATGGGTGCGAAATGCTTCAAACCTATGTTCCCAAGTGCATATATGTGATACATATATGCCAAATGTTGTCGTTTTTAAGAACTGTGCGTCGAGCAAAGCTGCGTTTTCCCCTTGCCCTTCAAACACCAGGTAAATATTTGGGCTCCATAAGCTCCAAAATTGTGCTTTAAACACAAACAATAGAATTGATGTTTTATGGGCATTTATTTCAAATTCATTCCGATTTATTTAGAATAACATTTGTGTTTTCTTAAGACAAAATTTTCTTATATTATTGAATTCAGAGACAAATTGGGAATATGCGTTATTACTTAATGAAGAAAACTATAAAAGGGCTTAAGAAGGTATATATAGTGAAAAATGTAGTTTCAAAGAAGTGCTTCCATAGTATTCGTATCTTTTATTCAATCAAAGTTGAATTTGAAACATAGCAACAAATAATTTGTAAAATGTTTTGAAAATTGACACTTGACACAAAATTCACCAAAGTTTGTTCCGATTAATTCGTGTGTGCCAAGCTCATGATCGTCGAGCCCATAGGTTTGGTGCACAAAGTGTTTGATAAATTGGAAAGCAACTAATATAATCTGAATTTATGAAATTATATTAAATGTGATTTTTCGTTCCAACAGAATCAAGTTAAAGTAATGAGCAAACAGTTTTGGAGTGAATTTTGGAACATATGGATATGCGCATGTCAATATATATTTTAGATCGGACTTTATCAAATTGTAAAATATTTTTAAGATGGATAATATATATAGAGTTTTTAGTCTGTAGTGGAAATGGAAGTGAATGTTCGAATGAAACTATATAACAACAAAAATGATGATTATCTTACTAACGGAAGCTATGTTTTAATAAAAGAGCATTCTAAATAACATATCACATAAAATTTAGTCTGTGATTTCAAATGGAAATTAGAAGTACATAGAAAAATATAGAAACGGATCCAAAACAACCACATTACAATGGTTTTAATTGAAAACTGAGAAAAATCACAGACAGAATAGATAACTTTTTCTGACAAGCATAGTTTCGAAATCGTGACGTCAACTCAACAGGTTCTCGAGCGGGCGCCATGTTTCGGAGTGCTTTTAATTAGTGCTGGATAGCGGTAGCGGAAGTGAAATTTGTTAAAACGACTGTGTTTTGAGATAAAATGTAAATTTCTCACCTTTCATAGAAGAAAAATGGTTGAATAAGTTTATGAAGATAAGAAAATGAATTTTTTAAAAAGGAACTAGACAAACCACCTCCACATTTACTACTTAACCTATAAGGGTATAGAAATTGGTGCGGAAGGGGAATATGAACCGTAGCATCCTCTCTTAGTTCATGAGCACAACTAATACGCTTGTAGATTTGACGGTAGGCTGGGTAATACTTATCAATACATCCTCGTATGCTGAGTGATAAAATATTTTGGCATTGAAATTTTGTTTGGTTCTATAGTAGGCTAAGAATTATTGAATATATCTTTGTATAAAATATTTCTAAGTATCTCCATTACAATTTGTTCTATTAATAAATTGTTAAAAAACACACGATACATTTTATTTATTATCTTATTCTCTTTGTTAAAATAACTAAGTTCACATGATATCTCGTCCGATAGAAGCGCCATTCTGGTCAAATTTTGAATAATAATTTACCGTCTACAAGCGGATAGTTTTTAAGCTAAGCCCCCATCTGAGATGGTTCTCCTTACCTCTACCCTCCATAATAGGAGTATTAAACAACCACTACATTCTGCTTAAATTTGGCGGGCCCCGACTACAATTGGTGCGACGTTCTGATTGACTTGGATAGCGTATGCTGTCGTGAACCTTTAACGTAATTGTCGTGAGGTGACATATGTCGCTTGCCGCTTGTCTGTGATAAAAAAAATCGTCAAAAATTAAAAAGAAAAACAAGAATTTGACGTTTAGGTATATCTTTTTCTTAGTTTATTAATATTTCATAAAAATAAATTGTACCATTATTAGTTATTAAGGCTATTTTATTATATAACGCAAGAGTATTATCCATAATTATTTCATAAATTTAAACGTATCAATTCATAGTTATGAATCACCATTTGACATTTGTGAGTCAACATTCTTCAAACTTCGATTTTCTCCCAATTTTAGGTATTCTGTACTGGAGTATGATAATTTCGAGTGAAAATTAGTTATTGAACGAATAAAATGAGTAAAGATGTCGAAACTAGTCCTTATAATAAGGATGACGATATTTTGTATTGGAAGAATCTAGCATTAGACTATCAACATCAGTATGTATTTACCATAGTTGATAATTGTTTAGTTTATTAAAAGTATTTATTTTTTATAAATTAATAAATCTAAGAGGATTTTAGGTGCTTACACCATTTAACTGCAATAAATTAACATGTTAACACTTTTGTTACTTGGTTTCAGGGCTGAAATTATAAAGAAAGATTTTGATGAGTTTATGTCAGAATCTCGACAATTAGAGAGTGAATATGAAGCTACTATAGAACAAAATGAGAAAAAAGTTAAGGACTTGTCACTGACAAATAATAGAATACAAATTGAAGTTGAATCATTAAAGGTAAGAAAAGCAATATATATATATATGTTTTTATTGTATATTGAAACATTTGCTATTTCTTATTTATTTATTGTTTTATTTTGCATCATAGAGTTTTAAATTTATTTATACTATTCTTTGGTAGCATTTGTTGGAAGTAATGCTTAGCACTACTGCTACCTTCCAGTAGCAGTAGTAGTTTCGTGTTTCAGTTCTTAATTTGGACAGGGAGCATCGCTACCTTTTTTGTTTTCTGTTTTTATGTATGGGGTAACTCAGTTCGTATGAATCGATTATGGCCTCATACACTTCTCTGGAATCTTGCTCCAGACACATATAGTGTCTCACCTTAATGGTCTGGATATGCCCTAAGTTATAGTGTAGAATGGTTTTGTATGTTTCCCAATCGGTTTTTATTGGATTCCTACTGATTTCTGGCTCATGGGAATCTGTCTCTAGTCCAAAAATGATTATTCTATTATCAGAGAGATACGGCTCATTCGATACCCTCAGTTTTTTATCCGTTTTTTTAAGGTTGGATGTAGTCAATGTTATATCTAAAACTTTTTTCCTTGCACTTTTAACAAATGTTGGTGTGTTCCCTACATTGTGTATGTAAAGGTTATTAGTTAAAATATATGTTAAGAGTTGCTCACCTCTGCTGTTGGTGTGTTGGATCTATGCTCTAATGCTTTGGTCCTAGCTTCCTCTGATGCAAGCCCATTGTTGAGGTAGTGCAGATACCACCGGCAGCCCATCCCACTGAGTCCCCGCATGTCTGCCTCCTGGTTGTCCAGTTTCCGGCAAGTTCTTCTCTTATTTGGTAGAAGAGGGAGGTATTCTCATTTGAGAGGTGGAGGGTTTCTCTATTTTTGCAGTGTGTTTCCTATGTTTTTTCATTTTCTTTTACTTCTTAATGTCTTTGTGGTAGTTCTCACGAGGAGCTAGGGAAAGGTTGGTCCATTCAAGCAGAGCCCCGCATGCGAGTCCCAGATGATGAATACATACGTGCTGAAAGCTCTGAATAATATTAGAGTTAGTACACTTTGGTGTTTAATTTTGTCACAATTCCACTACGCACTTAATGTAGATTTAGTTATTTAGTTTAATAAGTTAACTTTCATTATAGATCTAGTAAGCTTCTTGAATTGCAAGGTAGGTGTCATTTTTAGAAGCCTGAATTTCTTAGAACAAAAATTATTTTTCTCATTTACTCAACTATATTCTACCTTTTTTGTCCAAATTGGTATAAACAAAGTGTACAGATACCTCGCATGGAAATTATTCAATATAACATTTAAATTTAAACTTTAAATGTAAAATTTAAAGTCAATTATTTGAAACCTACAAACATTATTACAAATGCAGAAATGGCTAGAATCAATATTTTTTTTAGAACAAATTAGAACAATATAATAAAGAAAATATTAGCTTACAAAGTGAAGTGCAGAATTTCAAGAAAGAAAAATTACAACTATCACAATACATCAGAGATTTGGAACAGAAAAATGATGATTTGGAAAGGTCTAGGAGAATTGTGGAAGAAAGTATATCTGGATTACAGGCAGCTTTTAACTCCGCATTGGAAAGAAATGCTATACTGGAATCAGAAGTTGACGAAAAAGAAAATCTCAAAGAAAAGCTACAGAGGGTAGTAGACGAAACTAGAGGTATGTAAATGCAAATATGATGTTGAACGTTTTTTTTTTGTTGAACAAAATGTATAATATCGATTTGTGAATTTGTAGATTTGAAACAAGAACTTCTAGTCAAAGAAAAAGAAAAAATACCAGATAATGAACGAATTTTAAATGGTTTCCAAAAAACCATAATTGATTCTAATCGTCTTAAAGAAAATGAAACACAGACTACACCGGCTAAACGTAAGAAAACATTTTACAAATCATTGATAGACTCATAAATTTGATATACTGAAATTTTAATAGTCGCCAAATGCTCCAAGTATCATTACACATATCAATCTTACTGAATTCTTAAAGGTTAATTGAGATTTATAATTTTTTTTGTAAATTTAACAATCAACTTTGTCACCACATGAATATTAACAAACCCTTTAATATATACCAAATATCTATATTAACAACTAAAATATTATAATTCAATATATTTGCATGGACTATTGAATGTTTGTAATAATAAAGAAACTTCTGTCCTCATCCTTTTAAAATATCTCTTTTTACAGAAAATAATAGAAACTCTCATCACAATTTAGTACAAGCCACTATAATCACCAAAATTTAATAAATTATCCAATGTATAGTTCTGAAATTACATCTGAATGTAATTTTGAATTTCACAAGCTTAGAAACAAAAATTTGTTATAACTTCTAACGTCATTTTAAACTCTTCCATTCATTACTGAAATTTTGGTATCAAGATCCCAGAAATCCTGTTTGTTACAAGTTTGATTAATTTTTTATTGCAAAATTTTTTAGTGTGTATTCCAATTAAGTTGGAATTTTTGGAACTGTTAGCGATATTCATACTGAATACACTGTTTATACTAAATCAACACTCACAATTACACTGTCTGACGCGCATTTAGATAACCAAGTTATCGTTTTCAGAGACTGAAGCTAAACTAAAATCTAATAACTTGACTTACCTGTTTTATACTAAATTTTCCCACCAATAAACCTTCTCCAGCAAAAATTAATTCCATTCATTCTTTAACTACTAAACTATAGAGTGGGCTGTAAGGAATTGGCCCTTTGACCATATTTAAGCTACTCTTACGTCTAGCAAGTTCAATGCTTTAAAATTTATTATTGGATACATTTTTTAACAATTTTACATTATTAATATTTATGTCATGATTATGACTGGCAGAGCGTGATCGACGATACTCGATTTTTTGGTCTGTCCATATTTAATGAACAATGTGCTCTTTAAACCTGACAATAACTGATTTCTTAGTCTGCCCAATCCTCTTTATACAAAAGAATTGGAAGAAATATTTAGCAGAGTGGGTTTTAAATTTGTTTCAAATCCAACAATACATTGAAACAATTGTAGGGGAATCATAAGGATAAAATACCAAAATTGGAAAAGAGTGGTATATTTGAAATTAGCTGTGGTGATTGTGACGGAAAGTATATTGGACAGACTAAGAGATCCGTTATTGTCTGGTTTTAAGAGCACATAGCCCATTTGAAATATGGACGGACCGGAAAATCAGGTATCACAATCATTACATAAATATTAATAATGTAAAATTGTTAAGAAATGTATCCAATCATAAATTGTTGGATACATTTGGAGGCATTGAAATTGCTAGATGTAAGAGTAGCTTAAATGGAGACAAAGGACCAATTCGTTACAGCCCACTATATAGTATAGTTTTTTCCCGCTAGAATTAATTTTCATGGGATAAGGTTTATTAGTGGAAAAATTTAGTATAAAATAGGTAAGTCAAGTTATTAGATTTTATTTTACCTTCAGTCTCTGAAGACGATAACTTGGTTATCGAAACGCGCGTCATACAGTGTAATTGTGAGTGGTGGTGTAAACAGTGTATTCGGTATTTATTCCAATTAATTAAGATATTAGTTTCCTGTGCCAAATTTTTTCATGATACCTGTATATATTTTCATCAAAATTATTTCTAGAATACTGTTTTATTTATTTGACATTATGTTAAGAAACAATAAAGTGATAATAATCACACATATTTATTTGTTAAATTGCTTTGGCAGATGCTACTTGGATTATTTGCATCATACATTGCATTGGTGCTGGTATATTGATATAATTAAACCATGGTGTCAAAAATGCCTCTGTAATAATTTTGAATTTCAGCTTGTGTATATATTTGAATTCTGAATCATTTTTCTGTTAGTCTTCCTCTGCTGTTTTTGTATTTCCAGGCTCTCCAAATTATAAGTATTTTTTTCCATCTTCCATCCCTTTGTCTAATGTTACCAGAAAAAATTCTCTAATCACAATGTTATACAGTATAATCTCACTTATCCCGCATTTCAATAGATGGCCTATCTACACCTGTGGCCTTCGGTCACTGCGTCGTCGACTAGCAGTTTAATCTCAAAACTTATCAAGTGCACGTATTTGTTTTTATCAAGTGAGTGAGTTTATAGTTAAAAATGTGAAATAAACACACAAGATACTAAATTTGAATAATAAAATGGAGATTTTAAACAAGTTCGATAGTGGGGAAAACATGTGCAAATTGGCAAAAGAATATGTGTTGGGCATGCTACTATATGCGATCTTAAGAAAATAAAGGCAATAATAGATAGATAATAGATCCCGTCAAGATAATGGAATCAAGACCAGGAAAGGGTAAAACTCTAAAAGTTGGCGATTGTCCAAAGATGGAAAACGCTTTCTACATGTGGTTCATACAATGGCCTTCTAAACACATTCCTATATCTGAAGAAATTCGGAAAGCCAAAGCAATCGAATTTTGTAGTTACCCGCAAAGATGATATTCGTCCCAGCGATGGATAGCTGGAAAAATTTAAAAAGCAGTACAGCCATTTATCCAACATTTGATGAACAAAGTAGAAGAACTGGGTCTTCTTCCTGACCAAATCTATAACGCAGATGAGGGTGGTCTGTTCTGGAGATTGTTGCCCAATAAAACATTCTTATCTTCTAAAGAAGCAAGTGCACCAGGTGTTAAAGTGAGTAAGGATAGAATCACATTCATGTCGTGTTCAAATGCTACTAGAATGCACAAATTGGATTTGTTAGTGATTGGTAAAGCAAAAAATCCCAGGGCTTTCAAGAACATTTGCCTACCAGTCTGCCACAAGATTCAAATTAGAAGTTGGGTCACGAGAGAAGTATTCAGTGAATGGTTTCATAAAGACCTTGTCCCAGAAGTCAAGAAGTTTATGAAAAGATCCAACTTGCCCACAAAAGCTTTACTCGTACTTGACAATGCTCCAGGCCACCCAAATGAACTTGAATCAAGTGGTGGAAATATCCAAACCATCTTCCTACCACCAAACTGCACACCTTTACTTCACCTTATGGATTAAAATGTTATTCAAAAAGTAATGTCTTTGAAGCAGAGCCTTAAAGGATCCTGAAGATAATCTGCCTATTGCCCATTGGTTACAAAATCTATCAGAAAAAGGATTGGAGACCAGTGAAGAAAATTTAAATTCTTGGTTAGGTTAGGTTAGAAGCACAGCAAATGATGACAGATGAAGAAATTGTATCTGAAGCAGTACAAGAAGAAGAAAGCTTTGTAGAAATATTGTAGCCACCAACTACTATACCAGTAAGAGTTAAACTAGATAATGGTTTGATTTGTTTCAATACGTGCATAATATGGGCAGAAGAAAACGGCATATCTGCCAAAGGTTATTAAGCAAGGACTACAAGTTGCACAAAAGCAGATCTCAATTAAGGATTATTTTAAAACTACGTAGTTACATACAAATGTGCGGGGTGTCCCAATAAGAATGGCTCTCGGCCATATCTCGGGAACCGTTTATAGTACATCTTCGGTAAAAAAAAATTATAACAAAAGTGACTTCGAGAAAAACCTGGAAATTATTTACAGAGTTGTAGGTCCACCGTTAGAGGGCTTAATTAAATACCAAAAATTATAAAATGAATAATTTACAAATTTTGCCTAATTAAGATGCATTTAAACTATGATTATCGTATTCTTCAAGAAATTCAGCGTATATTTGATACAACTCTGTAAATAATTTTCAGGTTTTTCTTGAGGTCACTTTTGTTATAATTTTTTTTCCCGAAGCTGTACTATAAACGGTTCCCGAGATAAGGCCGAGAGCCATTCTTATTGGGACACCGGTACATATTAATTTATTACATTACATACATTTATTCCCTCTACGAAATGCTTTATTTTATTCATTACTTACGACCTTTCCACTATAATCTAGTAATCCGGCACCCTCCGGTTTTTAATAGTGCCGGATTAGTGAGATTATTCTGTACTTACATAATAAAAATTGAATTAACAGGAGATAATAGACATAGGGTGAAACTAAAAGGTGCAAATGTGAAATATCATCTTGTCTAAAATAATGGCTTGCATCCCTTTTCAGTTAATAACAATATACTCATAGGTTAGACATCATTCACAGCTGTGTTTATTTGTTCTCAGATATTAATATTTAATATACATATACTTTTCTATTTCTAATCCAAAATTTAAATTGAGTTAATTCAATATTTATTACATTTTAATAAGTTAATATTAAATTATCGAATTAATTTATATTCAGAGAGTAACCTTACAAATCAAGAATTTAGCTGGTAACAAATTTGGGTTTTCTTCTGTTGGAACGCTGATTAATAACATGTTTAGTGCACATAGTATGATAATCATAACATAAAATATAAAAGTTAATTTAAATATTAACAATTGTGTTTTCATGTTATGCTAAAATTAGTATGCTGTAGCAAATATGGAAGAATTATTAAGTGTTTAAGGTTAATATAAATTGTATGTTAAGTATCGGAACAAAATAATTTATTTGTTTATTATTTATACTTTATCTGATATTTTAAATGAATTTATACGGTTTTTAATCTTTCATACTGTACCTCGCTATAAATTGACATCTTTTTCACAAATACAGATTGATTAAAACGTTTTCTACAAAATCAACTAATTTAATGATGATGATATCACAAAATGAATACGGATTAAATGCTCTTTTCCCTTTTATTTTGAATATATATTTAGAGAAGTACAAAGCTTCAGAGTTTTCAGATAAAAATATAAAAAATATGTGAATTAAATAAAGATTAAAAATCTCAACAACAAAAATTAGAAAGTATTCATTTGTATTGTTTCGTCAAGTTGTCTGAACTCTGTTTCTCATTTAATTCATAAATCAAGGCTTCAACTTTGTTTTTAATAATCTCAATACTCATTTTTATTACTATTATTCCATTGAAAACGGCAACAGAATGTGTCTAATTATGTGGCATCTGAACTATGAAATGGCCATAAAATAGAGCACCAATCCAAATATCAAGCTGGTCATAAAAATATTATCTTCCAAAGCTCTGTGAGTCGTCAAATTATTTACTTCACTCTCCAAAGAAAATAGTTGCTTTTAAAGCTAAGTAGACCTCACAATTTTATTACTAACGTTGTTACATTGATTTCTATTTCCCATTTTCTCTCTCATGCCTTGATAATATTTAAAAATGTATTAATCTCGCAGAATTATTTAAAAAAAATAATTTATGGGCTATTTTAGAGTTTACTTCTAATCGACTTTCACCGTTAATAACAGGTGTTCGCCGGGAAGGTATACTACTTTGTTTATAATTTTTGATTAAATGAATGAGAATGGATCTTATATTGATAAATGTTTTATTTAATGTTGGAAATTATGTATGTAATACAATATCAAATAAATGTCCGCCTCTGCGGTATTTCATTACTTTCATAACGAATATTTTGTTTGAGCTACTCCAGCGTTTCTGGTTTGTTTGCATAAACCTTGCTTTACAGATATCTGTCCAGAGCAGTCAAATCAGGCGACCGTGGAGGCCAATCAACATCACCATTTCTTGAAATAACTTGTTGTGGAAAGAGGTCTCGCAGTAATTACATTGTAATCCTGGCTGTATGCGATGTGGCACCGAAGTAAGGTCCTTTTAATGGATGCAAAGGTGACTGATGAATATTTTGAGGGTTTTCTATTGCCCAGAACCGACTATTTTGTTTATTTACATATCCATTCAAATGAAAATGTGCCTCGTCACTCATTATAATTTTTTCATGAAAATCGGGGTTGTCATGGACGAGCTGTAACATCATATTGGCATATGTACGGCGGCGTAAATGGTCTTCTGGAAGAAGCTCTTGTGTCAACTGAATCTTAAATGAAACCTTGTGCAAAATTGTAGCCAAAGTTGCTCTTTGAAGACCAAGTTCCTGAGCACGGCGTCGAATTGAGGTTCATGGATTGTTTTCTTGAGTAGCATTGATGTTTTAAGCCGATCTTGCAGTACGTTGTGGTTCATGCTTGCGCCTATCAGCTACAGTCCCTCTTTCTTCGAAATCATTCACTACACGATAAATAGTGCCTCTTGTTGGCACGTTGTTTCTCCCAAAAATTTCACGTAACTTTCTCATCGTCACAGCAATCGATTATTGATTTTGATATGATGTTTTAACGATTAAAACACGTTGTTTTATCGAATATTTTTCCATAATAAATTTGCCACGTCTCTACTTCTGGACTGCCAGATATGAACTGTAATGTTTATGAAAATGGCGGCAAAACAAAGTAGTATACCTTCCCGGCGGACACCTTGTATTAACAAATACGTTACTTTATGAATAATTAGAAATTTAAAAATTTCTGTAATCAAACATCTATTTTGCTGAATGATAATTATCTGATTACTGTTTTTATTCTATCAATGTTACAAATAATTCAGATTAAATATGTATTGGTGTTTAGTTTAGCAGCAGAGTTAGAGCTATAAAGAAAAAAATATTTTTTCTGAAAAACATGCGTGATAGCGTAATGTATTTTCAGATGAATACCAAGCCCCCATTTCACCGGCATCGAGGGTGATGGCATTGAATATTGTTAGCGATCTTATTAGGAAAATTGGAGTAAGTAAATAATAGTTGTATGTGAAAGTTTGCTGTGGAAATTGATGTATATAATGAACGTACTAAAAGATTGTGAAAATAAGTTTCCAGATCATCAAGTCAAAAATTTTTCATGCATTCGAATATTTTCTGTAGTGGATTTTAGCAGAGCAGTCAAATTTTCTAATTATCCAAAGGCTGCATTTTAATATTACTTATAGAATTGGGATAAAACGAGTTTCTAACAAAAATACGGTGAAATTATAAAGTAAAGAGGTAACAAATTAATCTTATTCAAAAACTGCCGTTTGCGTTCACTTATCTCAATGTTTAATCCATGACCAGAATGGCTTTTATCTTCTCAGGCATAATCAGGCAGAAGGTCGAAATGCTTCCCTTTTAGCACATTATTTATTTTTGGGATGAGCCAGAAGTTCTACGGAGCTACATCTGGTGCATAAAGAAAAACGGATTTATAATTTTTTTGTTTGTTGTTTTGTCTTCCCACTTATCTCACATTTTAATTTGTTTTCTTTCTCCTCAACTGACTGATTTCCACTTTTCACCAATACAAGTTTAACATTAACATCATGAGTTTCTTTGGTCTTTTTCTCAACTTGATACAGTATTCTTCAAGGTGTATGTTTCTCTACAGATATACTGAAATAGGTTCAAGCTTATCACTGCTTGTTTCAACACACGAGAGTGTGTGCAAACAACAAAAATATTCCATTTTATTTAACAATTTTTCTGTTTTTTTCAAGAGGTCAATTATTAAGGATTGAAACCTTAAATACCCGGCAGGAGACTCTTCCTTAGGAAGTGGTATTCGGTCTCAGTTTAAGTAAATATAAACTGGTACTCAGATGGGGTGAATAATTAATATTAAATTGGATGCCACCAACTTTTCAACGAACGACATTAAAAATTAATAAAAAAGGCGGAAAAGCTGGAAACACCTTATGAATTAAATTAAAATAAAAATTAAACAATCTAAAACTATTCCCGGTTACGATAATCCAAATTAATATGTATTGATAAGGACAATAAAAAAAGTTTCATCAACAAATTTATTGAAAATATAATGCATTAACTGCGTATCCAAAAGAGCACAATGAACAAAAGCTGATATAAATTAAAAACAACTCGGACTTATTTATATATTAAAGATAAAACTGGGACTTTCTATGAAATCCGGGATGGTTGCAGCTCTCAACTGGATTCCCAGAGTTGATGTTGAGTTTGAAGCCTGGTGGTTGTGTGGAAACTACCAACCTGGCAGCTGTAGAACTGCGGGAAAAAATATGATGAGTAAGGAAACGGGAACAGAGATGGAAATTACGGAAGAAGGAACGAGTAGAAAGAACAGATTTGAACAAAAAGAAGCTTAAACATACAAAAAAACTGAATTTATATGTTTATATTTCTGTTCCCCAAATAAATAGAAAATACGAATTCATATGAAAACTATTATACAAAATTTTCTTAAAACAAAAGAAAATCCCGAAAGATAACTGAAATTATTGTGAGCACAATAAAAAAAAACAAAGAAAAACTGTGTGACTACTGTGCCACAATACGTGAAGAAAGGAATATTCAAATATGTTTGAAGAAAAACGTAACAAGCCGAATGGCATGTTACAGGGTAATATCGCTAACTTCAGAGCTTATAGTAATTAGCTAAAATTAGAAACATTTACTTTCATGATTGAATTCACGGAGGTTACATAGGGAAGAGGACGATCGACGATGTATTGCAAACTTCCGAGAATTGAAGGGTACATAATTTTAGTAAATATGCCGCCAGGGCGTCGCTGCGTTTGCTAATGACAAATGACCTCTTTTTGTTATTGTTTAGTAGTAGTAACCGCGGAAAAGAGTGATCGTATTTATGTGCTAATTGATAAAAGAAATAGAAATTAATTTTTTGAATCATAATTATTATCGTTGTTTTTATTATAGTTTGAGGAAAAGTAAAATTTTAAATTAACTAAAAAACATATTAAATGTGCAAAAATAAAATCCTGTAATAACGGAATTCTTATCAATGCTTAATAAATAATAAATAAATATTAATAGTATAATAATAAATTTATCTTACAGTATCCGACCCTATTTAAGGAACATTGAATATTAAAAACGGAAATAATCAAATAAATTTTGAAAAATTATTTATTAGCTTCGTTATTATAATTTCAAAAGACGAAAAAAAGAAGTTTTAATACATGAGTAGTATCAATATAGAAATGTTCACTCGCATATTGTTCAGTATACGGAATAATAGAAGTATCAACATCTTCAGTATTCCTACTCTCTCTTAAATCTGTAGGGTTTAAAATTAGAAGAGAACCTTGTTTCAGTGCATATCTTATTCGCATCAATTCTTTAGTACAATTGGCCATATTGATTTTATCACTTTTAATGATATCGCCTTCATTGAAGTACAGTTTACAAACATAACTCCCACATTTTCAACACATCAGAAAATGAACATAAGCATTGCAATTCATTTTAAGCTTATGAACTGCCTATTTATATTATTTGAAGATCAAAGTAAGCTAAAACAACAATTTGAAATAACACCTAACTTGTAGATGAACATAAATATCCACTTGCTCAGTTTGTAATAATTTGAATAAATATCTTTATAAAAATAAAAAAAGTCAATTCGCTTTGGTTAAAAATACAAGACAAGCATTTTTTTCAAGCTAATTAATAAAAAATATAATTGTCTGTTTATGTTTATGATTTTCTCACTTATTCAGTTATTTTGATTAATAGTTTATAAAAAATACAAGCCAAGCATTTTTTCAAGCTAATTAATAAAAAATATAATTATCTGTTTATGTTTATAATGTTCTTAATTAATTCAGTTATTTTGATTAAAAGTTTATTAAAAATAAAAAAATTTAAGTTCACTATGGCACAGTAAATAATTATGTATATTTCGAAGTCAATTCGCTTTGGTTAAACATACAAGACAAGCATTGTTTTCAAGCTAATTAATAAAAAATATAATTATCCGTTTATGCTGATAATTTTCACACTTATTCAGTTATTTTGATTAAAAGTAAATAATTATGTATATTTCGTAATCAATTCGCTTTGGTTAAAAATACAAGTCAAGCATTTTTTAAAGCTTATTAATAAAAAATATAATTATCTGTTTATGTTTATAATTTTCTTAATTAATTCAGTTATTTTAATTAATAGTGGATTAACAATACAAGTCAAGCATTTTTTAAGCTAATTAATAAAAAATATAGTTATTGGTTAATGTTTATCATTTTCTCACTTAATTCAATTATTTTAATTAATAATTTTTTAAAAATAAAAGTTAAGCATTTTTTAAGCGAATTAAAAAAATATAATTATCTGTTTATGTTTATCATTCTCTTGATTAATTCAGTTATTTCAATCAATAGTTTATTAAAAATGAAAAAAATTAGGGTACCTGTGGCAATTATGACTGCCACTTTTGCCGTCATAAAATACACAACGATATACTATTTTTAATGATCGTCACAACATTCAATTATCAATATTAATGTCCCGAGTGCATGTCAAATTGTCGATAATTTAATTTATGAGACAATTTGACATGCACGAGAGGGCATTTTGGCAGACTATTTACTGAGAAAAATTTAATTTAAAATAAACAATAATTGTTCCTTTTCTTAAAATATAAAATTAAAACCAAATGATGTTTATTAATCCTAGACGAAAATTTGGCACTAGTGCAAATTATCGATAATTTGCACTAGTGCAGTATTATCGCTGAAATTTGATCGTTGCTAGGTAAACATAAAATATTACAGCTTTTTGGTTGGCTTAAATTTTTCGAAGGAAATAGTCCTTCAAATTTTTCAACTCATTTACTACTCCTAAATAATAACAAACGGACCCCATTTGCTGGACTTGGCGAACTCAGCGCCGCCCTGACGGCATATTTACGAAAATTATGTATCCTCCGTTTACCGGAAGTAATAACTGTCGAAAACTCTATAGCGATCGTCCTCCTTCCTATCTAGCCTCCGTAATTGAATTGATTAAACAACTCACAATCTTTTAGAGAGTTATTGCTTGAAATTTATTTTGTGTTCACATCATTTTTTAAAACACTTGGAAATGGAATTAGAAATGTAGTGAAGGTGTGCTTATCTTAAAATGGATGATTACAATAACCGTACCTAGGATATTCTAATAATAAAACGTGAAAATTTCGATATTGTATCGAGTTCTCTTGTCGTGACCTCACTCTACGTCTGGAATATACTCAATAAGAATACTTAGTATCATTGAATTCCGAGCTCCCAGTAAATGTTATATATTTTATTTCTAACATAAAATCGGTAATATCAATACCAGTTTATACATTGAGCGTTATCAATGTTTTTTTTTGTAAGTACTAGTCCTACAGTATTATCAGATGTTTTTAGAAACGGCATCTAGAAGGCTGAACACGAAGAGCCATAGAGACAAGGTCAGTGACCAAGACAGTAAAGTGGCAAAGCGATTAGCTCTAAAATATCGTCTAAAAGGACAATAACAAGTGCAGTGGTAATAATAATACGAAGTTTGGAATCAGAAATGGAACAGTTTTATCTTTAGTGATGAGTCCCGGTTCTGCGTGGACAAACCTTAGATATAAAGAACATGACACGAACATCGAAAACCTAAATTTTGATTTAGCTGCATTTTTTCATTTATTGTATGTAGTGCTATTGTTTGTAGCTAATCTTCATTACTAGTCTTCATCGTTGGTGATTTGATCTTCATGTCGCCTGTGTGGGTTTCACCGTGTGTACCGTTTGAATTTTCCGCTGCGAGATAATTATCTATTCTTTGACGATCTTCTCGTATTTGATGCAAGATAGGTGCAGGAAGCAAATTGTTCTTCACAATATTCCTTCTCTGATCAGCTATTCGTTGTTCCATTAACTGCTACAATGGACAACAAAATCAGGATGAATGGCGTATCGGTAGGTGGTCATATCGGTCTCCATGTTGGTTGCTCAGAAATAGGAGCGCATAATGAATGAATTCAACTCACTGGCCCACTTCATGTGCTTCCTAGGCAATCTGGCTTTCGTGGTCGTAGACACATTGACGCGCGTCATCGTAGAAAAAGCAAGAGCCGGTGGAGGAGAGTTAGTGCGTTAATTATCACAGTAGCCCTACTAAGCGTCATGTTTTGATTGCCGCTAGCCGAGGGAGTGAATTATTATTATTATTCAATATTTGATTGCTGTTGTACATGGTTTTAGGCACGACGCGGGTTGCTGACATAATAACTGGGACTATTTCCACATTTTCGCTGTGCCACATCTGTTTAATCTCAATTTGTCTCAGCTTCTCCGCTTTCCATCGCCTGTATAATATCTCCGTTGGGAAGTTGCACATTTCCTTTCTTGCACTGTCCATTATTATTATTGTAATATGTCTCCAATTGAACACGTGAGACATAATGGTAAAGAAATAAGAAATTTTGAGTATCCTCTTCGAATTAAGTTTAAGATTTAGATTAAGAATAAAATTTTAATTGATTACGAGGATATATTGAAAAATTCTTAGCCTACTATAGAAACAAACAAAATTTCAATTTCAAAATATTTTATTTCTCAACATATTCTCCTCTTAATTGGATACATTTATTACAGCGAACCTGCAACGTCTCTAGACCTTTCAAAAAAAAAATGTTTCTTGCTCTGCAAACCAGACCTCCACAGCTTTTATTACCTCCTCGTTGGAAGAGAATTTACGAACTTTTAAACTTTTTTTAGTTGAGGAAAGAGATGTTAGTCGGACGGAGCCAAATCTGGTGAATAAGGGGGGTGTTCTAGTAATTCAAACCCTAAATCACGAATTTTTTGTATAGCAACATTAGATTTGTGTGCAGGGGCGTTGTCCTGCAAAAACAAAACACCTTTGGATAGCTTTCCGCGTCTTTTCTCTTTGATTTTTTTCCGTAGAGTGGTCAGTAATGTCGAATAGTAATCTCCAGTTATTGTTCTACCCTTATCCAAAAAATTAATCATGATTACTCCATGGCAATCTCAAAAAAGAACTTTTCCAGCAGATTTTTGGACACGAAACTTCTTAGGTCTTGGAGAAGAACCAGAGTGTCGCCATTCTATTGTTTCTGGATCGTAGAAATGTACCCAAGTCTTATCCATAGTAACAATTCGGTTTAAGAAGTCTATATCGTTTTCAATTCGAGCATAGATCGAACGCGATGCTTCTACACTTGCACGCTTTTGGTCAACATTCAAACATTTAGGGATCCAATTTGCAGTAATTTTTCTCATGTCCAAATTGACGTGAACTATAAGATGAACGCGTTCGTATGAAATATTCAGTGCTTCAGATATCCGTTTTAGTCCAATTCGACGGTCTGATAAAATCACGTCATGAACTGCATCGATATTTTCGAGGACTCACACAGAAACTGTCCTTCCCGATCGGTCATCATCTTGGAAAATTTACCTCTTTTGGAGCTTGCAGTTCAATTTTCCACGGTCGCTTACGAAGGACATTGATCACCAAGGATATTAAGCATATCTTCGTAAATATGCTTACCTCTTAACCCTTTGAAATACAGGTACTTTATGATAATCATTTTTCTTTTAATTTATTGCGTAACTCTGGTTCACTTTTTTTATTACGAATTCCGCTACATGTATGCTAAATATTACTCAAATATAATAATTTACACTGGGTGATTTGTTTTCTATGTTACTGAGTATATTACATTGTTTTTGTTAAGAGATTATTGTTTTAATCTCAAATACTTGTTTTTTCATGACGATTTATGGGTGTAAGATTCACATTTTGTGAATAACAGTACAAAAAAAGTGATACTGGTTTTGCTTTATTTTTGGACACTTGTCTTAGGTTTAGATAGATGTCAAAAAAAAACAAGCTTTTTATCAATAAATGATTTTAACAGAAAAAGTGAAATGAAAGTGAAACTTTTTTACTCACCACAATCAAAATATTACAGCCTCGTGGCTTAGCAGAAAAATGTGAATCAGTTCTAATATTTAGTGAAGCAGGCTGTAACTATCATGATAATATTTAATGAACGTCTTCCATATCATCCAATTGATCGACATTAGTAGATACTCAACATTTTTTGAACCTGGTTCTATTGGAAACAATATACGGGATGGTAGAAAAAAGTCTTCTGAGGAATAAGTTAATATTTGTAATAAATGTTTCCACTTCAAGTAGAAATGTTGCTAGCGAATGCGAAGAAAAAAATTTTTAAAAAAGCAAAAATTAAATCCATATAACGTAAACATGCCGCACGAATCGATAGATGGTTACAGAGCGACGATATTGTGAAACTATTGATAATAATATTTCACAAGATACAAATTGCGAATGTTTCGAGAGTGTCCGAATAAATTCAATGTTTGGGCAGGTATACTAGGGGATCATATTAATCTTTATCGACGAAAATTCAACGAGACAAACTTATTTTAACCTGTTATGGATACAAATAGTCCACGCATTTAATGATTTAGTTGGAAACAATTATTTTTCAGCAGGATGGAGCAGGATACTTTTTTCACTCTTCTGCGCATGTGTCATGACTTTTCACACAGATAGATCTTATCCATGGTCTGTTAGCCTTCCTGAGATAATGGCCACATCCGGTATCTCCGTAAAAAAAAAAGATTTGATAAATCGATTTCTCGTAATATCATAATATAATATGTAGAGATTCTTGACGATCGTCGTGGGGTGTTTTATCACACTCTTACCTTAATTTTTTTACATGATGTATTTTACAATGATATCCTAGGATACTAACGGTTACAATGTAATCATTTATTTCTATTTATGGTGATTAGTTTAGTTGTTGAAAATCGGCAACGATCATTTTTTTTCATAGAAATTATAGAGGGTGTTTCATTAATCATAAGATAGTGAAACTAGGTATCTTAACTATGAGGATTTACTGCACGATGTGTATCGTTGTCTTCTTTTATTTTTAATTTTATTATTCTACAGGGTCTGGCAGTGGAATATGACGTTTTTCTCTACATTGTAGTGATTAGAAATTTTGTTGTAAAAGAAGTAAAAATCTCTGAAAAATAATACTCATTGAATGCAGTTTTTAAGAGTTTATTATGTTTTAAAAATTACAGATTTTAAATGTCCACCATTAAACTCTACATTTTTCAATATTTTTTCGGACTTGGTACATAACTGCGCCTCGAAGTCTTCCATCAATTATTCTTATCTCCGTGCGAGGCTTGTTTAGATACATAAGAAACAATCTGGAGCCGTTAAGTCAGGAGAACGTGCTGGCCAGGCAAGGTCTCCATTTCGGGAAATTAATCTCCCAGAAAACTCATTCCATAAAAACTGCATAACTATTCTAGCGGTATGACTAGTTGCCCCATCCTGTTGAAACCATATTTCGTGATCTTCAACTCTCAATCTACGTAATTCGGCAGTGATAAATGTTTGTAGCATTTGCAAATATCGCTCCGAGGTAACGGTTACAGTTCGATTGTTCTCTTCAAAAAAATACGGTCCAATAATCCCAAGGGTTGCAATACCGCACCAAACTGTAATTTTTTCAGCATGTAAAGGTTTCTCTCGAAAGTTTTGTTTATTAACAAAACCCGATAAATAAAAATGAGTTTCATCCGACATAATTAAATTATCCATCAAATCTTCTCTTTCGCCCAACAATCTTCGAATTCCCTGCAAAATGCAAATCTGTTAGATGCATCTTATGAGGATAATTTATGCACCATCTGTATTTTATACGGATGAAACTTAAGAACATCATGCAAAATACGGCGCACTGTACGATCTGACAAGTTTAGAGCCCCTGCATGTTTATTCGCTGAACGTTTTGGACTGACTGTTACTGCTTCTTCTACTCTTCGAAATATGTTCAGGCGTTCGCTCAGAACGGCAAGAACCAGCAAACCTAACACAGATAGTTCCATGCGCTTTCCACTTCTTAAAACATTGCAAAATAATGTTCCGCGATGGAATGCGACCACGTCTTGGGATATTAAACTCAGCCCGATATTGTCTTTGGACCGTAATAACAGACTTCGTTTCAATGTAAGCCGTTACGGCTAACACGCGTTGAGTTACCGGCCAAATCTCCATAGCTACTAAACTGCATACTATGGAGGGTAGAGGTGAGGAGAACTGTCTCTGTGCTACAGAAAGTGTCCATCAAATTTTTTACGTTAGGGAGGCGCTACTATCGCACGAGTGTAAATTTTAAATAAACCGCTAGAAATAATTATTTTGTACCACGTGAATAATTTAGATTTTGAATACCAATATTTAATTAATAGTCAATTGAAATACTAAATTTTCTAGCATTTCTTCAATCTACATAAAATAACTAAGTTCATATGATGTCTCGTCCGACAGGAGCGCCATTTTGGTCAAATTTCGAATTTTACGAGTTTACCTTCTACAAGCGGACAGTTTTTAAGTTGAGCCCCCATATGAGATAGTCCTCCTTACCCCTACCCTCCATACTGCATACAATAACAAACACATCAGTCACAAACAGAATTCTCGCATCCATTCACGTGTCAGGCAGTGGCGCGTTAAAATGTGTCACATTCCAGTGCCGTACCCTGTATAATCGTTTTTATTTTTATTCTTTACATCGTCACAAATATTTCATATATTGAGTAGAAATTGTATCAGCGTAAAATAACAATTTTACCGCCCTGAACAAAAATTGGCAGTATAGACAGAAATTTATGATGAAATTTAGGGGTAGTGGTTTGACGGTATACTTGGTGGAAGGGAAGTGTTCTATATTTTTCTTTACATAGCGCAATGCAAATAAAAAAAATGGTTTGTGATACGAGAAAAAACAATCCTAGATTTATTGAAAAAATTAAATTTTTGTTTATTGACACTTTAATTTTATCTACGACTAATCTACATACCTAGTTTTCTCAATGAAACATTCTATATAATCGATTAATAAATTTTTTGAAACATATAGAGGGTACATAACGTTCTTATAATGAAAAATAATATTAGAAAAGTTGTTTAAATATCGATAAAATGTACTAAAATTATTTGAACATGATTTTTTTTTAAATAATTGTTGATTGTTTAATAATAATCCAAATAGTTGAAATAATAGTTTATGATCAAATTAACCATAGACCTAATAATTTGAAGGGTTGGGCTTATACTGGTTTTTTTTATTTAATTAATATCAAACCCCCAACCTATTTTTTTCTTGATTTTATCCAACTTCGAAAGGTATCTACTGACCTTTCGAAGTTGGATAAAATCCTCTAGGAGGCTTCTGGAAACGGAAGTGACGCGCTACATCGTAGTATGATTATCGCCACGTCAAACCGCATACGATAACACCATCATCAAAGTATCGAAATACGAGGTGTGTTAAAAAAAGGCAACATCGAAATTTCGTCTATACGGGATGTGACGTACGTGTTTCGTTAACAATGATAGGATAGGGCATATTGTTTTGTTGATAATGGTCCGGGTGGGAATAAGTACAGGAAAGTAATATCGATATAAGTCATAGATCACACAACACATCATCACCTCTATTCACTACAGTAAAAAACAAAACTAAAGACACAAAGAAATCAAATATTATATATTCCATACCATGTCCGAATTGTCCTAAAAATTAGATGGGAATGACCACACAATACTTGGAGAACACAATAAAGGGTCACAAATACACCAAAAATGAATCGACTGCACTACATAAACATGAAAAAAATGAACATCATGATTTTGATTTAAAAAAAAACCAAAATCTTAGCTCAAGACACCAACTACCAAAAATTATTAATCAAAGAAATGATGCACATAAAACAAGATGAATGTTCTGTGAATGATATAAAAAACCTCAGCCAAATTTACCAATAATTGATTAATTAGTTTATTCCAATCTACCTCTTATAATATCGTTTTATCGAAATTTCGTGGTAAATACATTGATTCTAATACTATGTTTTTAATAATGTTTGTAAGATATCTACTAATATGTTTTTATCTACTCTACGTATAATCATCATCATCTAACATAAAAAAGTGATATTTCATCGAAGTTTTATTATTTCATCCAAACAACCTACGTGCCTAAGAAATTAGAGAGAAAAAAAATATATATCTTATATTCAAATCCTATGGCTTCCTATAGCGTATTAAACTGTCGTTATTAAAAACAAAAATAGGAATTTATTCGATAATTATTTATAATTTTATATCTAGCAAAAGGATTTATTTGTACCCACTGTATGTTTAAAGTGTAAGTTTTTAAATATACGAAATAGTTATCTGGTGTTTACTCTATAAGATGAATGATCGTTAAATTGATTGAAATTTTAGTAGTTGCATGTGTTTTTTGTGCATGTTATTGCTTTTAGTTCACAAAATGGCTGTGTTCGGAGTGTGGTCAGGTTAAGTGTACTTCGTGTCTACGAGATAGAAAAAACAGCAACGTTAATGTGGAAGTGTCGAGGTTCGTTAAAATAAAATAAATATCTAACTACTAATTTTTCCTCTTCACTAATTAATTCTCAAAATTAATTGATGTTATTACCTTCAAGAAACCTTGATTCATCGATACATCGATTCACTCTTCCACTCGAATATTAAAAAAAATTTAATTTTATTTTTAAAGGTGCGAGCCCCGACCGCTTTCAATTGGCACACATCTAAAATTTAAGAAGAAATCCTGTTATTAATATGTTTTTTTTGTTTTTTCATCAAGGATTTTGCGAACAACTACAAACTGGTTTACAATTTACAAAAAAAATTATCATAAGAACACAAGCTGATCCCTATGCTTGTCTGACCCGTTCATAAATCAAAATAATTATTTATCAGTGCGCCACCTTGTAACCCATTTACAAACAACTGTTCACAAACATCACCAAAATTACTATATAAGAAATTGTATTTGATCATAATTTCAGTCCCATTCGATGAATACATAAGTATTTGAAAGTTCGGAAAATATATTAAAAGTTAGTTCACTTTGGTGTTTTATTGCCACGTTCCCAATAAATAACGCTCATAATATAGCCGGCAAAGACTACCTTAGGTCTTACTCAACAGCATCCTTATATTTCCGATAAATTTTGAACACTAATTAACGTACACCTAAACACACGCTTACTCTGCTGTTAATAAACTCATTTCACTAACTCGAAAGGTTTAATCCTCTTGGGTTTTTTCTCTATTCCTTTAATGTCAAACAACGAGATTTTCTCAAAATTGGAATGGCAACGAAGTGGTAGTTCATGACTCGTGACAAATTTTACTACAATTTGTTTAACAGTGTCTATATACAGTTCCTGCTTTTTCGAATGTACCAATGTGCACCTTGTTTTCGACCAGACGAGTATGAGGGTATGTTTATATTATTTATAAAATCATTTTTGTATAATGTTATTCGTTTTATGAGACAGAATCTCTATGGGCGATAGGTCAGGGTTTTGGAGACCCATTCTAACATTTGAATCTTGTGCTCAAACTATTTTAATGCTGGTTTTAACGCACATAACCCAATCTAGATGGAATTTAAAATCTTCCATCGATTTCAAAGTTACTTCCAACGTGGTTAACAAACATTCCAACTATAAATTTTGTATCTGCTCGACATCGATCCCCACAACATAATGGATTCCTAATCCTTTGAAATATATTGTTCATTTACCTTTAGTCCTTAGTAAACGATATTTATAAACAAAAACTTCTTACAGCATCATTACATATTGGATTCAATAGTCTATAATAAGCACGCCTATTCTTGTTTTATTTTTCCTTCTAAAGCTCGTTATTAGTGAATTTTTGGAGTTACTGAATTGTTTCTCTTGTGAAATTTTATTACGTTACTTGGCTCAACAATTTTAGTTTCCATATTTTCTTTCACAGTAAACTTGATATTTACTTATTATATGTATTAAGAATATCAAAACAAATGAGATATGATTTTGTCTAAGAGTGTTATCCTTTCACTTTTCAATTTAAACATGTTTTGAGTAAAATTCGAAATTTTTGTGAGTGTGCCATTTAAAACGGGAATAGCCTTATTATAATCGCCCAGCAAACGAAGTAACCAACTTCAATATAATGTCAAGATAACTGCCAAATTAGAGAATCTAACGATGTAATGTGAAAACTTGCCATTTAATATGATATTGGAGTTGGAGCTTTCACTTGATTCTACTAATGCTACTCTAACATTTTGTTACTTTAAGGAGGTTTATGAACAAAGTTGTAGAAAAAAGAAATAATTTTCAACAATACAAAATAAAATTGATGCATATCACTTTTCGGCACAATCATTTAAATTGGGCATTTATTGAACCTGTCTTGGCAAAAAGCAGGTTTTTATCAGTTCTCCAAGGTCTGGGCTGATGATTTCACACCACTATTTCAAGACCGTGTCATAGGGTATCAAATTTGAGCGATATGGGAGGTGACACCATATTTCCTACTTAAATTGAACGCAACGGGCTCGGTTATAGGTGGAAACGTGTAATCTTGTCAAAATATAGTAATAATTATCTGACTGGATGGTCTGACCACGCTCCAAGCTAAATCCTAGAATATCATCACCATAACTTTACGGGGAGGTTGCTTAACCTTAAATTTATATTTCTTTGGTGTTCCTACATCAAAGTTGCTTCATTGCTTGTAGGGCCGAAATTATGAAATAAATATTCCTCCTCCACTAAATATAATCGATCAATTGCTGGCCGGTATGCTAAAGAAATGTGGGACTGCGTAGGATTCGTGCGGCACTTAAGGAAACAAAGTTTTCCACAATATGTAGTCTCTAAATACTGCGGCTTTTAATTTTCTTTCTAATCGTTATATACGATTGGTTATTTCCTTATTCAAAGTATTGGTCAAACAGAATACCTCACGCATCTCAAAATATGAATACCAACTCGCTGTTCCTTTATTGGTCTCGTTGGGCGAAGTTCAAACTACTTTACGTTCGACTACACGTTTAGATTTAACCCACAGTTTGGCCAATTCAATTAAATTATACAGTTTAGCATTGGCCTTTGTGGATCTGGACACTTTAAGAAAATAGACCTCATATCGTTTGAAACCTTTGAAGAAAACTTCTGTTTGCATTTCTGGCTTTAAAATTTCAATATTCCTAACAAAACCACACAAAAATTTGAAAACAATTAATGAAACCTTTATTGGAATCGATAGAACAATCAGTATAATTCAATGTTTGAAGATGATTTCATGCAAATGTTGGCCGCGGCTCCGCTTTAGGTAGCCCATGCGCAAGGTCCAATTTTGGCACACTCTTTTCGACATATCGGCCAGTTTTTCACGAATAAATACTTCAATATTGACTTCCAGTGCGTCAATCGTTTATCCCTGTAGACATTAGCCTTAACATGAAATAGTCGAAACACGTTAGATCACACGATCTAAGCGGCCAATTGAGGGGCTACAGAACAGATGAACTGTTCACCGAAGGTGGCTCTCAATTTGGCCATTGTTTCGCGTGCCGTGTGGCATGTGGCACCGTCTTGTTGAAACCACATGTCAGGCATGTCTAATTCTTCCATTTTGGACAAAAATTTGTCAATTATCACACGGTAACGCTCGCCAGTCACAGTAACGTTCCGGTCATCGTCGCTTTTGAAGAAGTACGGCCCGATGATGCCACAGGCCCATAATACACACCAAACAGACACTTTTTCGGGATGCATTGGTAGCTCTTGCAATGCTTCTCGCTGGTCTTCATTCCAGATGCGGCAATTTTGCTTGTTGACGTATCCATTCAACCAGAAATGAGCTTCGTGGCTGAACACAAATTTTCGATAAAAAAATGGATTTCCCTCCAACTTTGCCAGAGCGCATTCACCAAATGTTAGACGTTGTGGGAGATCGTGTGGCTTCAATTCTTGCACCAGCCGTATCTTATAAGGTTTTACATTCAAATCCTCTCGCAAAATTTTCCAAGTAGTGGAGTAACAGAGACCCAATTGCTGCTAATGGCGGCGAATCGACATTTCACGGTCATCAGTAGCATTGGCGGATTCAGCCGCAATATTTTCTTCGGTCCTTACTGTAGAGTGTGAAAGAGAAACTAGGTTTTCACATCATATGTTGAATGAATTATTTATCAATGTTTTATTTTATTTTACCTTGATGCTTACAAACAGGACAAAGGACAGTGTACTTTTTGTTCTGATCAATGTAAATCTCAACTCATATATCATCCTCTCAAGTACTACTCATATTTAAATAATGTCATCATTTTCAGTTTCAGCGTTTACTAATTTTTTATATTTCACAGGGTTTAGAACGTAGATTAGAAAAATCGAAGTACGACTATAGAGACATGACCACGGATATTCGGTGAGTGTTCTCATCGACGAATTTTATTAGTTACTAGTTTTAGTATACTATATATATTTTTTATACTCAGTTTAGTAATTTAGCAATAAAGTTCGTATCATTATTTTTTGTTGATCTTATTTTATCATAAAAGGAAAACGTTTCGCGATTGTTGATATACCAGTCGCACCTCAATAAGCAAGCCAATAATTTTTTTTGGTTGTTAGATAGTAAAAAACTACTTAATTTTTTTACCGACGTGTAAAGTTTCATTTAATTGAAGGTAAAGTCAATTATAACACTTGATTTTGTCCAAGATAATAAATCGTGTAGCCAACTCATAACTTCCACACAGATGGCAATAATTGATATTGTTTCCTTCAATATGTAGCCAGGGATAATCTTCAGCTGGTTAGTTACAACCGTTCGAATGCTTTCTATGTCCCAAAATGACATTATTTAAAATGAGGTTTTAATTTAGGAATGGGAAAATGTCAGTACGACTCATGTCAAGTAAGTAAGGAAGTTGATTATCAACAGAAATATTTCTATAGACCAAAATTTGCTTATTGAAATTTCTGACAAGGTGCATTGTCAAGGTCTAAAATCTAATTGTTTTTGATCTTTGGTTTGATAAAAATGCTTTTTTACTATTCCTTCAATACAAACTCTTTGTGGATTATTCCATCCTAAAAAAGAAGTTTAATCAGCATGCATCTTTGATTTGCTAATTATTGCTATTTGGAGCCCTGGGAGTTTCGCCTTTTGGTTCCGGAAAGCACTCAAAAATCCTACTCTTGATGAAATTTTCATCAAGTCCAGGTACCTTTTTCTCCAGATATTGGAACCACTCCACCTCATTCCCAACACATTAGTTATTTAATGAACAGTTTTATGATCGAAATTCAACTGCTCGCCTATAATTCTGATTGTCAACCGATTATCTGCACGGACAAGTTCTCCGATTGTGTCGATATTTACATCAGAATAACGCGTCGGAGGTCGACCAGTCTCTTCGGAAACTTCCTCTTCCATTAGCATTATTGCCGTTTGTTTACAAAAAATTTGATTGGATGTTTTACGAAACGGTTTTGTCTCCTTTTTTTTAAATATAAATTATACTATCCTGCTTTTTCAGTTTTCTGATATTCTTATGTATCGTAATATTATATTAAGCAGTTTTGTATACTCTTCCATAATGGATGTTTTTGATTAGTTAATTTGATATCGAGGTCAGGACTTCTACTGTTTTTGAGTTTTGTCATTTCCTGTGTTACCTAAGTTGACCATTCTTTTGAGAGTCAAAATCAGGATAACTGAGTTATGGTAACGATATGGTGGCGATGTAATAATGGAGGATAGAGAGGTTAGTTGAAACATAAAATATCACTTAACCGTAGAAATTCTTTGTTGTTATTCTATTTCTATTTAAGCTACAGTTTCTTATTAAATTACAATTTTGTTTGAGTTACCATATGCCATTTACATAGACCATTTATTATTTTTATAAATACTTTTAAAAATATGTATATCTTATACGAGAAAGTATCCGTTAAAAGACAATCACTACTTGAAACTTGGAAAAAAATCATTATTACACCTCGTTAACTTGCTACAACTGAATTTTAAATTATAAAACGTAAATAGACGAGTGAAATGTACCTGTCTGTACGGGAGTTTGGTTTAAACAGGGTACCAGACGTAAACTGAGCCCTTTTTGTACCCCATTCGTTTTTTTCTCTGGAAAATAAATTATTTGCAAATAAAACAAAAGAAGAAAACATTTCAATTCCAAAGTATCTTTATAAATAATCATGGTAGTCAGAATCGTCTGAACTAGAGTCTTCATTTGATTGAATTATGAAGGTTTGTAAAGAGAGTGATACCGCATACTCATCTTCTTCCTTGATAACATGTTCAACACAGTTTTTCCAAAGCTGTAGGCGGTCTGCTGCTAAAACTTTCTTTACGAGTTCTACAACCTCTTTACTCAGTTCTGGAGACTGATTACAATTTTTGATTTTACATTTGCCCATATTAACTCTATAGCGTTAAATATGCAATAACAGGAATAGAAATATTTACTTCAGACATAAATGCTAAAATTTGAGCTTTTTTACTACTACTATTTGGTTAGGTTAGGCAGATATTAATATAGCATAAGGCAAGAAACCGTCTTTGCTTCCATGTGTGTACTATTATAATGCGATTCTCTTCAGAGCCAGAACCCAACCGAAATTTACTTTATCGTGACTGTCAAACCATGTTTCATCCAGATGAATTATGTGTCTATTAGAACTTTTATCTGACGCAAATAATCTTGTCGCCATCGAATCCTCAACGATTCGGTTATTGCCATCCGTTTATTCAGTTTTTTGTGTTTAGAACCAAATGCTGACAAAACTTGACGCAATGTTTCTAAACTGGTATAATTGTATTCTGGATAATTTGCTACCTTTTGTTGTATTACCCCGTTCTCCTTATATAAACTATAAATTGTTCTACGTATAGAATCTTGAGTAGCTTTGTCAACTGATTTCAGTTTTTCGGTTTTGTGAATGATCCAAGGCAACCCCTTTCGTGAATACTCGATAAAATTTATTTACTCTGGTTATTTCAACAATTCTTATTATGATTGCATTATCATTTTTTGAACGTTCGAATATATTTATTCCTGAGTTTGTACATCTAAATCTTTATTATGGCCGAGAAAAACTAAATAAATATTTTTATCAACTAATAGAGCAGATATGGAAACAAAACAAAATCCTAGTGGAGTGGAGCACAGGCATAATAACACCAATATTTAAAAATAAAGGCAATAAAGAGATATGTGAGAATTATAGAGCCATAACCCTGCTAAATATCGCCTACAAAATCTTGCAAATTTAATAAACAAAAGATTGAAAGAACTAGGGAATTATCAAAAAGGCTTTAGACCAGGAAGATCAACTATCGACGTAATCCACATTCTAGAGCAAATACGAGGTCTGGCTATTAATTAACAAGACTGCGCGCCTAGATGGCGCCCTAGACGGGTGGGGTAAAAAACGAGTAGTGCGTTGGGTATCTAGATATCTTGTCTATGCACGTCACAGAACACGTTTCCGTCACTCTTATAACCGTGCCGAAAACCTTGTGCGACGAAAAACAGGTGCAACGTATCAATCTCAAATTTCTCGTTAAATTGAAAAAAAACTCCGACTGAGTGCTATAAATTGTTACAAGAGGCCTATGGGGACTACTCTCTATATCATGCGTGTGTTTTTGAGTGGTGTTAGCGCTTTAATGAGCGCCAAGAGAGCACTGAAGTCGACAAAAGTCTGTGCGAAGTTGGTACCAAAAAATCTGACTCATAACCAAAAGCTCTCGCGTCAACGGATCTGCTCATATTTCCTTGAAAGGTTAAAAAAAGTTAATGATTTTTATAATAAAACCCTTTTTCGTAACCAGTCCCGTTATTTAATAACCAGATCTTGAAATAAAAAGGCAGTGGAATATAATAGAAACATACATATAGTTTTTATTGACTTCAGAAGTGCTTTCGATTCAATAAAAAGAGAAAATAACAAAACAACTAGAAAGACAAGGAATTCCAGAAAAATTAAAGAGTATTAATAGAAATAATACTGAATCAGAGTGACGTTAAAGTGAGATTATAATACGTACTCTAAGGGCGTATTTATATTAATCAATGACCTTTATCATGAATATCAAAATAAGGATAAAATCAATTTAGAACTTTGAGAAGAAAAAAAAAATTAATTTTTTCTTTGGTTACCACAGAAATTGAAGAAATTTATATATATATATATATATATATATATATATATATATATATATATATACAGAGTGAGTTTTATGTATCACAGAAACGGCCGGTATTATGGTGATATTTTTCCTTGTTCCGCAAAAACAATGAACTTTGTTATTTCAAATGGATTACCCTATATATTATATGTTTTTAGAAATCCTTGAGAAATACTGATTATTTTTCATGTAATAGTGTCTATACCTAAATGCCATAATTTCGGAGTTTAAAAATGATGATTCAATGTTTAAATCAGTGTCAGATGTGTTATACAAAATTCGTTTCAAAAGATATGGGGGATATGAGTTTTCATAAAAAAGTTCGTAAAGTATTTTAATGCTTTTTTTTGTATGAAAAATTAGATTAGAAATTTTGAGGACTCTATTTTTCATCTGTTTGATTAAATTAATTTTAGTGTTACGTGGGTGATATGAATGATAATTACAGAACTTATTGGTTTCCTATACCAGTCAATAAAAATTTCAATATCTTCGTTTCTTGTGAATTTAGTATTAAGAAAAAATAACGATTTTTCCAGTGTTCTCCTTTTCTATACTTAACTTTATGTAGAAATCAAAACTATTGAAGTAAAATAGTAAATTATCAATTTCATTATATGGAAGGGATAAAATTGTATCATCTCTATACTTTTTAATGAAGAATAATATGAAGGGTAAAACAGGTATTACAAGTCCAAAATATAATCCATTACATGATCTGCTAATATAGGGGATATTGAAGACCCTATTGGTGTTCCAAAAATTTGTTGGTAATTTTTATTATTATAAGAGAAATATGTATTGTTAAAAATTAATGTTTCTAATAAATTAATAAAGTCTTTTATATAATAATCATTGTGATAATCATAAGATTTAATCAAAATTTCAGTTAACCAATTTGTAGGGGGTTCGATGGGAGTGTTAATGGATGTTACAATGGGTCTAGCTGATAGAGTAGGTTTATCAATTTTTAGTAAACAGTAGAATTTAGCAGAAATACCCTTATAGTTTGATAATTTCCTCTGAGTTTCTTTAACAATTTGTTTTTTGTTCAAGACTTTATTAATTTGTTACAATTATTAGTTGTTTTTAGAGTTGGATCATTAGTAAGTTCTTTGTATGATATATTATTTTACATCAGTTCTTTGGATAAATCTAAATATTGTTGTTTCTCCATAATGACTGTGACATTACCTTTGTCAGAAGGTATGACTATTCAATTTGGATTTTCTTTTAAAAAATTTTTGGTTTCATGTAATAGATGTTTAAAAATTGTTTTGATTCATGAAGGTGGTTAGTTAATTGTTGGTTGCTTTGGCTATATTTCTGATTCATTTTGTATGAAAGAAAATATGTAATCAATATTGACTAATATAGTTTAAATTGAAATATCTTTGGTAATTATAGGTTTAATACTGAATTTAGACCCTAACGATACAAACTGTAAAATATCCTTAGGTATCTCTGTATTTGAAATATTTTTAATCCAATTATCTTGGGTTTTGAGAACTGAATTGATTTTTTTGTAAATAATAATATTAAGTTCATTCTTTTGTTTGTTTTTAATTTTATGAAATAATTTATTATAAATAACAAGTTTGAATATTGTTTTTTAATTACAAACAATTTCATTATTTAAAAGCTTATATACTAACCTATTATAGATGTAATAACTATTGTTGGTGTCTTGTTTCTTGTCTTTTTCAATATGCTTGATATTATTCTGTAGGAAAATGGGAAGAATATTCTTGTTTCGACATTGTAGTAGAAAGCATCTTCTGTTATGTTCTTTCGCCATTTCCATTTTGATTATGGACCATGATTTTAAAATTTTAACAAAAACAAATTGACCATATGTTCTTGAGGTGGTTTTTAAGTATCCCATATTTATATGTGATTTGTAACGACGTTTTTGCCAGCTTGAGCATGTTCATAGTGGTTTGTGGCAAAATTAAAACACCAAAGTGGACTAACTCTAATATATTTCCCCGCTTTCGAATACTTATGTATTCATCGTCTGAGAATTAATTAGTTGAGAATTACGGCGATTTAAATTTGGTTGATTTTCTTAAAAAACTTTTAATTCTTTGTTTTCGAAAAATAATATTCAAATTGACGCTTGATAGAAATCATAATCAATTAATATAAATTAATAATTTAATGTGTTTCAAAGGAATCAACGAAATTTAAAGCAATTAATTCCCAGGCGATAAATGCATAAGTATTCGAAAGCTCGGAAAATATATTAAAGTTAGTCCACTTTGGTGTTTTATTACCACGTTCCCAATAAATAACCGCTCAATATAGCTGGCAAAGACTTCTTTACAATTCACATATATAAATATATACATTGTTCCATATATATAATGTCAGATCGTTGTTGGGGTGTAGAACAATAATATCAAGTTCGCGAAACGATTTCCAAAAATTACAACAATGTACAATTTTAATTAATGTTTGACAGAAGAAGCAGAAGTACTACAAAAAACAACCCAACTCCAAGTTTGCATGGGGTCACTAAATGAGAAGAACTACTATTACTAATGATATGCTTTACTTAAGATGTAATTTCTCATTATGTCGTAGAAACTAAGTTTACAAATTGTTCCTCACTTTTCAATAAAAGAAAGTTGTAATGGACACAATCACAATAAAGTAACAGGCTCACTATACTATTCGCTCCGATGCTAACGAAGTTAATTAAAGTGTATGCCCCCATACTTGTGGAACTTCGTGCGTCCCCATACTTTATCGTACGTCGACTCCTTTCAGACTGGCCATAATCCGACAAGTTGATTGGATTTGAAATTGAGTGAGACGAGACAAAGTAACGCGAAGTGAAGTGAAGTGTTCTCTACACTCTCTTATGCAGTTAACTTTGACCAACTTTGCGAGTAATGTAGTGGACGTATAAAGATCTCACTTAAATTTATGTAAAGTATAAACAAACATCATGCTTAATTGACGAGCTTCATAAATATCAGATTTATAACTTATAATTATAGAATAAGTGGTAAGCCTATAAGTTCTCACTAAACCTTTCTAAGTACAAGTACAGGATAACCAATCTAAACGATATAATCAAAACACATTCCTTTTAGGAAAACATTATTCGGAATGGAATAATGAAAAATTATTTACTAAAAAAAATATTACAATTATGTACAGGGTATCAAACATAAGATGACCCTTATACTTATCTGAAAACCTGTAAAAGTTATCAAAAAATTTCAATCATAAAAGTTGTTTGTATTTAAAAGAATTTTTAGATTATTGACTTCTGGATTATACAGGGTGTTCCAATTCTTCAGAATCGACATCAACTTTGGAATTTTAAATAGAACACCCTATATTTTATTGCTTTTTTGATTTAGTGGTAAAAACAAAGGTAACTTTCATGAGACCGACCTATTTAATGTCCCCACGGTTTAGGAAATATTTGAGATTATTTGAATTTTTATTGAAAAATCATTATATTTGGAAAATTTCGCAAAATAAAAATGAGGCTAACTGGGATCATTTACAAAATTAATTTTCAAACACGAAACTTGGATTTATTAAATTTTCATGATTTTCGAGTCTAGAATTATACTGGGTGTCTTTTTTTACTGTATGAGTTACGAATTTTGTAAATAACTAAATCTCATTTTTTTTTAAAATGACACGCCTAGTATATTATACCTTTAATAGAATGCACATAAAAATAAGTATCATTTCTTATGCCAATATATAATGGTTGTGGAATTATTTGACTTTTCCTCATTTTTTCGTCTATTTTATATTGAAAATGATGTAACACATTGAGTATTGCATTTTTGATAAAAAAAACTAAATAGAAAAAGTTTATCATAAACAAAAAACTATAAAATTATTGTACCCTTAAACAAATATGTTTGACAGGAATAATCCAAAGAAACATTTCATCTACATCTCGAGAGATTTGAAGATGAATATGCAAAAAATTAATAAAATATACTCAATTAAAATACCTGAATTATTTTGAAAAACTATGCTTCGTCCAAAGCGGAGTCATTTGGTTTTAACCAGCGTTTCATTGTCACAGGTCACAATAACTAATTTCGAACGCAACGCAACACAAAACAAAACCATTGCACTAATCACGGGCGGCGTATGGTTCAGAGATAACACCGCGGACCCCCATACGTATACTCGCGGACGCCCAGGGGATCCGCAGACCAAGGTTGGGAATCACTGATCTAAACATATAAAAGAAATCTACTTATTAAGCATAATGTAACGTAAGAACTTGAGAGTTGAAACTTTTGCTACTGGTTTAGAGACGTTCACATTCCTGTCCATAAATATAAATAATAACCTATTTTATGAGCGCATTAAATTCACTAGATAGTGCTACTCATTTAAAACGTATATATATATATATATATATATATATATATATATATATATATATATATATATATATATATATATATATATAGATATAACCACGATTTAATAATAATTTTTTATTATTTTACATATGTAAATTGTTACTACGACATAATCACAATAAAAAATTATGTATAGTTAGTAAAAAAAATTCCTTTGATCTAATAATATTGACATTTTTTGTTAGATATTATGCGTTTCATTTCTCATATCCTGTCTGAATTATGATAGAAATAAGAAATAGTAATTTCTGTACATCCAATCATTTATATTAGAGATAATTTAATCCAACTCACAGCTCGCGGAAAAAAATTTAATTTTAATACTTGTTATTCCACATAAAACAATTTACGTAGAGTGAAACCTAATATGCAGCCATTGTAATTGTTCAGTCGTCTACAAAGCATTTTCAAAAATATTAATTAGGTATGCTAAAAATCTTTATAATATGAAAAATGCATTAAAAAATTATAATTTTTTGATTCGACCTTACGTGCTCTTCTGTAATTCCAAGAGTTTTTTAGCAGGTCGCCAACGCAGAAGAAAATTATGTCATGCCAAGACCTAAAATTGAATTATTGTATTACTACAGATAGAAGAAATTTTTAGTTGTATATTTCAGTTAGTTTTCTTTCATCTATTCATTTAGAAAAAATAATATGTAGCAATTAATTATTTATTTAACTCTCTTTACCGTAATAATTATTATTTATGATGAATCTATCTATTTTTATCGTGTTAATGACCTATTAGTCTATTTTCTAAATACTGAGATGTCTGTCCTATGTTATCAACTTCACAATCATTATAAGATACTGGATATTACTTCTTTTGCTTTTGGGTATTTTAGATTTTAGTACCACTAAAGATTTGAATCATGTCTTATCATATTTATTGAAATAATTTGATAGTTGTTGGGAAAGTCCTTGTATATAAGGTAAGGAAAAATATTTTATGTTTTGATGTTTTGTTTCTTGATTGATTATAGTTTGTGTCAGAAGTTTTTGTCCACCTTGTAGTTAGCGTCATATCCAACAAATAACAACAATACGATTTTTGCATTCTCTAATAATTTTTATTGAATAATCGTCATCACATGTGAAGTGGAAGAAGGACAGTGTTTTTTGACTTTCCTATCCAATTCGTCCCACAACTCTATCGGATGAGGTCGCGCGATTGTGACGGCCAAATTATTACTTTCGGTACGTTCTTCCTTCCCAATTCTTTCAAATCCTCTTTGTACAGCTCCAAGGAATGTTTGGCATCGTTGTAATGATAAATTTTCTACCGATCAGGCGCTGGCCAGAACATACTACATTGTATTTTAATATTTATAACTTTTTTTTAAATCACTTCAATTTTAACCAGGTCTCTAGTCAAACTTATTACAAAATCTTATACCAAAAAACCTCAAACTTTGACTCATCACTCCATAAAACTTTCTCCCGCTCATCATGCATCCAATTTGTATGACCTTCAGTCCACTATAACATCTTAATTTTATTTTAACGTCTTAAAATAGGTTCCTTTTCTGCCACCCTTCCAAAAAAGCCAGCTTCTCTCAATCTTCTCTTTTCTGTAGAAATACTCAAAGACAGATCCTTAGGTTCATTAACATGAGTTGCTATCTCTAAACCAGTCAGTTCTCGATCACGTTTACTGATCAATACATTTAACTATAGCAGTTGTGGGTTTTAAAAGCCCCTTGCACGTATTTCTCCAAAGCTGGAGGTGGATTTATATTTCTTTCTTTCTTCTTCTTCAAAAGACAAAATACCCAATGAACACAATGGAGTGTATGAAATTCCCGGCTAGGATTGTTCCCGTTCCTATATTGGCCAGATAAATCGACGTATTTCCGTTAGAGTCAAGGAGCACTTGATATTCCTCATTAATTCCCTTCATTCTTGCCCAACATCGTGTCCATACCGGACACACAATTGTGTATATAACCAAACCACCACGCAGCTCCGCTCCTTCAAGTCCAGGATAATTCGAGAAGCTATCGAAATAGAGAAACGTCCAAACTGTCTGAACACAAGAGATGATAACCTGATATTACCGGCAAATTTGAAACATCTTCTTCATCCACTTCGTTCCAATGCCACTCCGGCTAACAACAACATTTCCTATACAACCCCCCGAGAAGCCGATCTCTGCACATTTATTTCCCCTCCCGCCAATAATATACTTTCCACGCGCGCTAAAACCCCAAAACTCGTCAAGAGGTCCCCTATAATCACAAGATCCAGGCGTATAGCTCCCCAGTTAGCTCAAGACCAGCGGTGAGTGTGTTCTTGATGCTCTTCATTTCCTCGGTGAAATTCCAAGGAGTAGGCAGATTGAGATCTTGGAATCAACCGAAAAAAAGAGGTGATTCGTTGCGTGGAGTAGGCAGAGTGAGACCACGGAATCGGATCACTTCTTACCAATGTACGAATAATCACACTATCCCACCCCCACCCTTCTCTTGATAATGGCTCCAAAGTAGAAAACGTCAAGAATTTTCGAAATTTCAACGTGGTTCAACGCTAGAACTAGTTTTTGCTTATATTGTATTTTTGTATTGTATTTTCAGTTGTTCAGTTTATATTGTCGTTGTAACTTTCTTAAATAAATAATTTTTAAAAAAGCTTTTACCGAGTGTGAAAAGTTAAGTAGCGCATTTATTAACATTCCTGTGAAATACTGGGACTCTTGGTTGAGGGAATCTCAATTCGAAATCTGTTGGCTCATAAGAAGAGGAATTCCAAGAGAATATTGGTAGTTCCAGATTCAATTCAACTAGATCGCAAAAGCAGAACTCTTGATGTAAGTACTTTATGTTGTATAGAGATTATAATTATTTTAATTTATTCAGAAAGTTCTGATAACTCCGATTCTGACCCAAAAACTTCCGTTAATCAATAAATAAATATAATATTATCAAAAACTGAACAATTATTAGATAAATTTCACGTAATACCTACAGATCACGTAGTACCTCAATTAAAAAAAGGAATATCTGGACATGATTCCAAAATTTCACGGTGAATATGCCTACTACCTAGATTTATAGAAATCTCCGAAAAGTTTTATAATACAGTAGATTTAGTAGACTTCCAAAACGAATATTTGATGTCTAGTATTTTGTCTAAAATTAAAGGCCAAGCAGAAGTAAATATTTCAGCATGTATAGCATATCTAACTGGCAAAATTTAAAAGATGCTCTATTAAATACTTATGCAGATAAACGAGACATTTACGCGTTGAGTATATAAATTTCCGAACTTAAACGAAAGAAATTAAAGCTTTTCTCGGACTTTCTAAACTTACTAAACCTTTAACTAATGCAGTAATTAACGTAAACGTTCTTGATTATATTGTTGTGACACATGCAAAAATTTATTATTAAATGTCCCCATTTTACAATATCCGGACTTTTCCCGTCCATTTAATCTCACAACTGATGCCAGCAATGTTGCTTTGGGCGTTGTTCTTATCCAAGGGAAAATCGGAAATGATTTACCTAGCAGAACACTCAATGATTCTGAAGCGAACTACGTAAATAGTAACAGATCACAAGCCACTTCAGTTGCTATTTTCCTTAAAAGACCCCAATTCTAAATTAATTAGATGGAGGTTAAAATTCGATTATTATATAATATATAAAAAAGACGTATTGAACCCTAATAGTGGCTGTTTATCGCGGATTCAGTTAAATATGAAAAATTTATTAGTTTATATGGAATAATTTAATGACTCACTCTTAAATACTACGAAAAATAAGAAAATAGAAACCGAATCACTTTCGGAATCTGCAGTAACTGTAGCAAAAAATCCAATTATAATCTCTGAAGTTAATTTTGAACAGCTACACCAACCATTATTTAATTATATGAAACTAGAGAAAGAATTTTAGTACAATTTTCTAAAAACAAACAACAAAATCTCTTGTATGAAAAAATCAGCACCGTTATACACCAATTTCGAATTCCAATTACCAATTACAACTACCAATTTTCAATTTCAAATTTCCCATTTCCAAATATCAGTTTAAGTAAATTTTTATAAGATGATGTAATATTTTGAAAAATTTAATTGTCAACTATAATAATGATATTGTAATTAAATTAGTGGTTGAATTTCCAAACTTGTATTTGTGATATTACTTATTTCTTTCTGCAATCACTATACATATAAAAACATTATACATAGTCATATTATTTGTTTCCAATAGGTACAGATTGTAATATTATCAAGTTATGTTACATTGTGTGAATGTGAATATTCGTCTGGCATTTAGTATGAAAATAAAATATAACTTGTCAAATTTCGTTTCATTTATTCCAAACCATAGAACGGAGATGTGATTGTGATCGTCGATCGAGGATCTAAATAGACTAAATTCCGGATTCTGTCTACATTATATCGGTTTTCTGCTGCTTTGCGCAATGAATGTTACTTGAGTAAGGTTACTCAACATATTAACACGTACTTCGCCTTCTTCCAGTGTTAACGTATCGAAAGCTACGTTGGGAGTCATATTGACCTTTGTTTTAAATGTTATCCTAAGCACGCATATCCACAATTTTGTTTTGGAAGGTGGAGTATCTCACTTGTTCAAAATACTGCGCAAACTTAGAAATAGTTTTCTAAAAAAGTCCACGAGACCCAAGTGTTACTGTCTCTAATTAATAGCCATTTAGAATGTGTAACTGAGTGAATTAAAGTGTTAGAACAGTGAAGATATTGGCAAAATCATGACCTCTAAAGAAAAAATTCAACTCGTAAACGAGTTCCACAAACCTGTTCTAATAAATTATTCTCGTCGTCGTACCGCCATTGAGGGATTAGGTGACTTGTGGCAAATGGATTTAGCACAAATGCGATCCAATGCACCTAAAAATCAAAATTACATCGATCTCTGAAAATTAAGACAGGAAGAGATTAGTCGTGCATTCTCGGATATACTCGCTGATACTTAACGAAAAATCTACAGTCTACAGTCAAGGAACAGAATTTTTCAATAGCAAAATCCAAAGTTTAATTCAAAAACATGGTATAAATCACTACAACACATTCGGCACAAAAAAAGCTGCTATAGCAAAAAGAGATATCAGAATGCTGCAATCTAAACTTTGGAAGCATTTCAGTTTACATGGTACTTATAAATGGATTGACATATTACCTAAAATTCTGAAAGAATACAACAATTGCCAACATAGTACGACTGAGTACAAACCTTCACAGATCAACAAATCCAATAGTTAAAATAACCGATCGTGTTACATATTTGCTGGGAGATATGTAAGGTAAGCAATTAGAGGGTGTTTTTACTAGGAAGAATTGCAGAAAACATCAAATCCTTGTACAAAAGTGCTAAGGAAAAAATATAGTAAGATGTACATTAATAACACAAGTTAAGGGATGGACATTCTGCGATTATGTGTTTCATAGTCAATTTGCAACTGCAGTTGCAGAAGCTTTGGATATAATCCAAATCATCTTACTTTTGGTGCTGGAGATTATTATCGGAATCCCCTGCCGATTTGTTTATCCTTATCGATTAACTTTTTCTCCCTCATCTATGTCAGTATTCAACTAAATTCCTTTACGAATTAGCTGACATATATTTAGAAAACACTAATGAATCTTAGATATGTGGACATTTGAGTTTACAACTTAATGGACCGATCATTAATGGTCCCAACACAATGTTTAGAATGTAGCATTTTTATCGAATGTGATTTAATGAGAATAAGAACGACAGCTGTAACTTTTATTCAACCAATTACATCTTTCCATGATCCTATAAATAAGATTGCCTCACGGTTTTCTACTCATAAGTATTCAATGAATATATTTCAACAGAGATAGTGATTTCGGTAGCTTTGACTAAGTCTCCCATTGCTGAATTGGTCAAAATTTTAAAAAAGGATGAAATTGTTGCAAAAAACGATACAAATTACTTGTTTTACAAGACATAAAATGCGACATTTCAAATGGGTTGTGGAATAAGTCCAGCACGGAGTTTTAACTTGGCAATAATTTTCTCGTGATGGGATAAGGCATTGATTGATATATTGGAATATAATACATTTATCAAGGAGCCCCATTCTCAGAAACTATTGAAAAGTATGAATCAGTTGAAATAAAATGCGGAGACTATTGCACCGTTAACCAAATAGTCTAAGAGCTGGTTGCCATTTTGACTAAGGTACTTTTATAAGGCTGAAACTTTTTCTATATGTTATTTAATGTATTTAAAGTAGAAAAACCAACTTCTGACAGGATTAGCGCGGCTGCAACAATATCCACTGTTTTTTGCATATTGCAAATTTTTTATTTGAAAAATTGTATCTTCATAAATCTATATCTTCCGCCAAATATGTAACACGAACGGTTATTTTAACTTGACTGATTTTAAATAATTCTGTAGTCCAGTTTGGTGTGTATCCTTTTTCGAAGATAAGTTTGGCTTTACTTATCCGTACTATTTTTGACAAAGTCAATTTTGTCAGATGGGTATTTTTTTGCTTAAAATATTTTTCTCGTTGGATTTGTTGATCTGGGAAGGTTTGTACTCAGTCGTACTATGTTGGCAATTGTTGTATTCTTTCAGAATTTTAGGTAATATGTCAATCCATTTATAAGTACCATGTAAACTGAAATGCTTCTAAAGTTTAGATTGCAGCATTCCGATAACTCTTTCTCCAATAGCAGCTTTTTTGTGCCGAATGTGTTGTAGTGATTTATACCATGTTTTTGAATTAAACTTTGGATTTTGCTATTGAAAAATTCTGTTCCTTGATGAGGCCAGATTTGTGAGGATACATTTTTTTGAAAAATTTGCAATTTCCAAAAAACAGTGGATGTTGTTACAACAGCGCTAACTCTACCAAAAGTTGATTTTTCTACTTTAAATATGTTAAATAACATAGAAAAAGTTTCAGCCTTATGAAAGTAACCTTAGTCGAAGTGGCAACCCGCTCTCCGACTATGAATTATTATAATTGACAAGTGTCAAAGTTTGATTAAAAATAATAGTGAATTATTAAGTAAATTCGAATTTCTAAATATAATTTTGCGAATCTAGTAATAGTATAATATCTTATGCTCTATATTTATTTTCCAAAACACAAAAGTATTGATGATTTCGAAAAATGAATAATGAATTAAAAGATTTTAGTATAAAAATTGTTTTTTCATCATCTCATATCATTTTCGTTTCGTTTCCAACGTTATGACGTTGTTTCAACGTCTTTTTAACGTTATGACGATGTCTTTTTTTACATCGTTTTTCTCAACTAACACTCTGAAGGTTTAAAACGTAAACCTACAAAATATGTCATTATTTTCAAGTTATTTTCATCCCTAATAATTCCGGGTACTTTCTTATTAGCAAGAGGAATATCCCACAGGATAATCACTAGTATAAAAACGGTGAATATCCGCCTTTATTACTTCTTCAAATACATTGAATTTCGTATACTAAACTATGAGTATCGATATAAAGTAATTTACGTTGTTCAGGAGAAAATTTGGTCAACATATAATCATAATGAAATTCAAAAACACACGTTTTTGAAATATATAAAATTGCTGATCCTATATAAAGAGGTTTGTCAAATACAATTTTAGTTTTCATAAGTTCATATTTATAGTTTAAATCAACCTCGAGCAAGTGGAAATCATCTGGAATTTGAGTTTTTTCTATATTATTATCTACCCATTTAAACACTGCTCCTGATTCATGATACGTATACATATACTTGTTGTTAACTTCACCGTATCGATTACAACTCCTTACACCAGCATGTCAATATCTCGCACTGTCTCTAATTTATAATGAGTATACTTGAGCATACAATCCCAAGTATAAATAGGAACTGACCAGGATCATAACCATATGAATTCCAGTAAGTATCTGTTTTCATATACAAATATTTTCATATTCATATACGCTGTAATCGTAAGGATTTTCGTATTAAATGCTGACCAAACTAACTTTGTATGCCTATATTCAATATCATTTAATGTTCATTATTAAATTTGATATAACAATATTCTTTACTAGGTAATGCAGTTGCATCTAACACTTTATATCATCTAAATAATCATAAAAGAAAACACATTTTCTAGTTGATAAATTAAATTTTTCAGGGTTTAGATTAGAAAATTCTTTTCTAAGTGGAATGGAATTTTCTGGTTCTAATAAATAAAATGAACATCCCATAAATATTTTTCTTTATTAACAGGTAAAAGTTGAACATAATTTAGGTTAGCTAAATCCTTAATTATGAAATGTGGTAGGTAACTTAGGTAGTGAAAATCAAAGCTACATAAGGGTTTTCCAATAAGATGTGTTATTTTGAACAGCCCGCTATTTCGGTAAATGTCACTTTTGAAGCTGTCATTTTTTGACATTTGACAAGTAGAAACTACGCCATTAATGAAAATGGAACAACGCATTGAAATTATTAAAATTCACTATAAAAATGGTGAAAGTTTGGCAGAGACGGTTGGTAAAACTAAAACATTTTTGGGTCGACGTGAAGCACCTTCTCGGACCGCAATACAGAAATTGGTGGAAAAATTTGAGCTGTTGTGACAAGTTAGTGATGTGAAGAATAAAACCCGTGCACGTCGCTCAAGAACCACTGAGAATATTGCTGCTGTAGCCCAAAGTGTTGAAGAAAACCCAGGTTTGTCCATTCCTCGTCGTTCTTTCGAATTAGCCATTCCACAAACGTCATCACACCGTATTTTGCATAAAGACTTGGGTCTTAAGGCGTATAAAGTTAAGTTAACACAAGAACTCAAGCCGGCCGATCATCAACAACGTCGTGTCTTTGCTGATTGGGTCCTTGAAATGCATGAAAATGATCCGGAATTTCATCGAAAAATCATCTTAACTGATGAGGCACATTTCCACCTTGGTGGTTACGTCAATAAACAAAATTGTCGAATCTGGGTCTCGGAAAACCCAAGAGTTATTGTTGAAAATCCTCTCCATCCACAACGCGTGACTGTTTGGTGCGGTTTATGGTCTGGCGGTGTCATTGGACCTTACTTTTTCGAAAATGATGCTGGAGTAACAGTTACAGTGAATGGATTGCGTTATCGAGAGATGATTAATGATTTTTCATGGCCGGAATTGGATGGTATTCATTTGGACAACGTTTACTTTCAACAAGATGGCGCGGGCGCTACGTGCCACACAAGCAACAAAACCATTGATCTTTTACGGGAAAAATTTCCGGACCGCGTTATCTCTCAAAGAGGTGATCACAATTGGCCACCGAGATCTGGTGATTTAACACCTTGCGACTTTTTCCTTTGGGGCCACGTGAAAGATAAGGTCTACGCCAACAGTCCAGCATCGATTCAAGACCTCAAAGATGGAATTCGTGAGGCTATCGAGGACATAGGGCAGCCGCTTTGCAATTTGGTTACGGAAAATTTCATGAAAAGGATATGGTCCTGTAAGCGCAGTCGTGGCGGCCATTTGGCTGATGTTGTGTTCCATTATTAACGGCATACCTTCCTCTTTATAATGGAATAAACATCCGATCATTTATCTCAAAAAATGGCATTTTTCTCTGAATATCAAAATAAAGCCTCTTATTGGAAAATCCGCTATTAGAATACAAAATAATGATTGAATTCAATATTATAATGTATATATTATCTTATCACAAATTGAATTATGCTAGTCTATAGTAAATTGTAGAATTCAGCCACAGAATAATAAAACCTCAAAACTTATCAAAAATATTTGCCGTTTTTATTTCAGAAGGTAGCTAATTGAATAATTTTTTCGAACTGAAGATAATGGAATTTTTCACTAGATCAGAAGTAGGTATAGTCAAGTAAATGTCCAACTTCTTTCTTCTAGTAAGGTAGGTATGCATGGGTCTCTTAGTTTAGTTGTGGAAGTGTTTGCTAACAGATTCTAAAATTAAGAGTGCGGAGAGAGTTATAATTTTGTCTTTTTTAAAGTACAATTCGAAGAAGAATTTAAAGAGGTGCAAACTACAAGACCCCCAGAAAGGCAAACCATACCTAAGATGTGATTCGTGTAACGAGTAGTAAGTTGTTAAAGTAGTACGAGAATCGAGCTGTTCAGACACATATTTAATGGAAAAGCAAAGAGGTTCATTTTTTGTCAAAAGAACTGGACCTAAAACTGCCAATTGACAATTTACTTGAAACTTTACCATCAGCTCGTACCAATTGATTTCGACATTCAAGGTATGATACAAACCATTTTAGGGAATACATCGGATGCCATAATATTCTAGTTTGTTAATTAGAATTTTATGATCAACACAATCGAAGGCTTTAGTGGAATCACAAAAAACCGAAGCCGTATAATATTTAGTGTTAAGTGAAGTATATATTTCGTTGAGAACAGAAAACATAGCGTCGTAAGTGCATTTATTAGGTAGGAAAACATATTGTTGAGCTGTCAGGATTTTATGTTTTAAAACAAAGGGTAATAGACGGCTTTCCTTTATTCGTTCAATTATTGTCGATAGGACAAGTAATAATGCGAACCGCCACGATAATTCTTAGTGTTATTTTTCTCGCCGCTTATGTGCAGAAGAACTATTACAGCTATTTTTGGACAGCTTGGGAAAAATCCATTTTCAAAGGATTCGTTTAATAGCGAACATAAAACTTCAATCATTACTTCCGGAAAACCTAAAAATAGCTTAGCTGATAATTCATCGATGCCGCAGGTTGTCTTGTTTTGGATGCTGAGTATGGTTTGCTCTAGCTCAGATCTATTTCCTGGTCTGAGCGAAACCTTGAAAATTACCTGTTAGGTGGCAATGCTCCCTAAAATATCTCCTCACAAAGATAACATTTATGTTAAGCATCTTTCAAATTCACTTATACATTCATTGCTTCAACATTATTAAATTTTGACATTAGAAATTTTGCAATATTTTCAATTTTATCTACAAACCATAGCATACAATCAGGACTTCGATTACTATCATATAATGACCAGTGATCGTTGAAATTACATTTAAAAAATCCAGTACTATAAGCTTTATGTTTTTGATACCTAGCACTTCTCGTTACCGACTGTGAACCCTTTTGAGATTTTGTTCTAGCATCTACATCAATATAAGGAGTGAGTAATGATTCTAAATCTGCATAAATAATGAAAGGTACTTTTTCTTTGAATACAAAATTTATAAACTTGACATTTGGATCTTCACAAAAATCAATTGTACAATTATTAATTTTTTCCCAATATTTAAAATGGTCATCCGACTTTTCTTGAGAATCATTGAAACATTTATCAGGTATATATTTTTTTCTAGTATTTTTAGAGAGTTTGTTTGGATAAAAGTCTTGACAAGTATTTATCCAAATATAGTGATATTGTATATCATCACTAAAATCATAATCATTATTATTTGACTCTGGTTCACAACCATTCTTTTTAGGAAAATATTTATTTTGAATCATCAGTAGATTGACATAATTTCGCCTTTTTTGTTAAACGTACTGGCACAACACTAAAATTTGATTGTCTGTGAAATTCAAATTCAAAAACATTAACCGATATATTAAAGTTATATTTTTCGAAAGTTATAATTTTATTTGGGTGTACAGGAAATGTAAGGCCGTTTAATGTTTAAAAATTTGCTATAAAGAAGTACGTTTAGAATTTTTGTTAATATCGCAAGGAAACAAAGCTGAAACAATATCTGGTAATTTAATATACAGGGTGCGGCAGCATAACTTCCTTTTTTCAAAAGTTAATAAAACTTATTGTATGAATCAGAAAATTTTTATTCGTTTTTTATAATACAGGCACATACATAAAGTTTTGTTTTACTGAGTTTTGAAGATCAAATCAGTTAGGTGACGTCCCCCATTCTCCATACACTGAGTAAACCGATTTCTGGCGTTTGTCATGACTCTTGCCAGCATAGCAGGCGTTATGTTGGCAATTTCTTCCTGGATGTTCGTCTTCAAATCTTGTAGGGTCCTTGGACGGTTCACATACACACGGGATTTCAAAAAACCCCATAGGAAATAATCACAAGGGGTCAAATCGGGAGAGCGGGCTGGCCACTCCAAATCGCCCCTAATTGAGATAAGGCGCTCTGGGAAGTGTTCCCTCAAAACAGCCATCGATGTTCTTGAAGTGTGTGCCGTTGCTCCGTCTTGTTGGAACCAAGTGTCCCCTAAGTCCAACTCATCTAGCCGTGGGAAAAAAAATTCCTGTAACATGTTTACATACCGGTGCGAATTCACTGTCACTGTGACTTCATTTTCCTCAAAGAACCAGGGACCAATAATTCCACGTGAGTAAATTGCACACCACACTGTGACTTTAGGTGAATGCAAAGGCCGTTGATGCAATTGTCGAGGATTGGTATCAGCCCAGTAGCGCATGTTTTGTTTGTTTACGGATCCACACAAATGAAAATGGGCTTCATCACTAAAAAAAAACAATAGCGTCCTCAGGAACGACTTCCAGAAAAACCTCACACGCGTTCCTCCGAGAATTGAAGTCACGTTCAGAAAGTTCCTGCACAATTGCCATCTTGTATGGATGAAAATGAAGATCATCATGAAGTATTCTCCTCACAGAACGATCGGAAAGTCCAAGGGCAGACGCATGTTTGCACGCAGAACGCCGTGGTGATCGCAACACTGAAGTTCTAACTAACTCAATGTTCTCCGGTGATCTAATGGGCCGAGGGACTCCAGTTCTTCGTCTTGTCACACTTGCAGTTTGTCTGAACGTAGTGACCCACGTAACAATTGATTTCCGGTCCGGGACAGGGGCCAAGGGGGCTAAATTAAAGCGATTCCGAAAGGCGCGCTGGGTTGCGATCACAGAACATCCGCTCGAAAAGTAAACCTCAACGGCAAACGCACGCTCCTCACTGTTCCAACGCATGATGGCGACTGAACTGTGCCGGGACAAAACTTTATAGTCCCTCCTCTCGAACGAGACCACTAGCACTCCGTTACGACATCTACCGACTAAATGGCGAACTTTTTAAAAAAGGAAGTTATGCTGCCGCACCCTGTATGATGATATTCCACTAGTCATTCTATTTATTTATATTGATTTCCAGATATATAATTTTACTTAAAGCCCTCACCCTTTCTCAGAATAATCTGAAAGGCAATTATTGTCTTATCAATTATTCCAAATTCTGGATAGAAGCGAGTGTCTACTTTCAATATTATGCATTTTTTAATGCATTTTTCATTCTAGCGCTGAAACGAGGAATCGAATCATCAAAAAACTGTAAGATATTTTTATAAATAGTAAATTTTTTTTGAAATAAAATATTTTAAAGTGTTTTAAACTTTTTAACAATATTATCAGAGCTATTTCCTCAGAAATCATTTTCAAAAATTTTAGAAACTTACGATTTTGAAATCTGAAGCTGTTGACCTGTTTATATGAGAAGTCTGTGTCTATATTTTCAAGGAGTTTAAATTCGATATGTACTGTTTTTCTATACATTCTCGTCTATTTTGAACAGGGTCCTTGGGAAAACCCTTTGAAAGTTTGAATCCCCCTGAATTTAATGTTGAACTTCCCCGGCTCAAAATGATTTACACATGATGTAAAGGAATCCGTCACCCTTTTGGGGAGAAATACTATATTTTCTTCCAGCTCCAAAAGTGTTTGGCTCTGGTGTACTTTTGCGCTGTCTACGGTGTCCCTTTGGTCCCCAGTTTTTTAAATAGGTTTTATTCCTGCAAAAGCTGTGCTAGCTGTCTAGTATTTACTGTGAGCACTATTTGAAAGAATATTTTATCATAGGGAGGGATGCACCAGTGCAATGAGTTATTTTTGATATTATCATATTTCTAGGAACTTTATTTTCTACGATTTCGTACAATCTAATCTGTTACAGACATATAGCCGAATATCAGAATATTCCATATTCATTTATTTGTATCATATTTCACCATATTAAGTCCTGTCTGAATAAATATGATTTAATCGCTGGAGAAATTGCACATGCACTTGTATGACATTTTAAGCGAAATTATTATTGGTCTCAACTCGCTCCAAACCTAGAAATAACATTATGACATTTTATACAATTAAATAAACGTCTAGCCGGAAATCATCACATTCCGTTATTATGATGTACTACTAGATAATCGTATTGCCGAAAATTACCCCATTCTTTTTTTTTATAATATTCAATATTGAAATTTAAGAATGTAGAACCCTTCAAATAAAACAGATCTATATTTTTTTCTTGCGGATCTTCTAATTACTTCTTGTATATACCCTATAGAAATTTCTTTTACATTTTACATTTCTTTTTCGCTTCTTCTAAACCCCCTAGTGATCCCTTCTACACGTGAAAACAAACACACTTATTTACTTTTTGCTGTAGACGCTACCGTCTACCGGTCATCCCCCATCGGTCATCAATCTGTTCATAAATGTTAGAGTCCCAGAAAATTCATATTATCACTATTACCACTACTTAAATATACATAATTTGACATGATTCGATCTTAATCAACGTCTTAATCAATTAACGAAATGTAACAATCGACATCAATCGACTTGTTATTCGACAATATCTGACAACAGCAGATGCCACGTGGATATACATGAATTGATGTGACTCAACCTCAATCGACCTCAATAGATATCAGGAGATACCAAATTAACATAAGGCAACAATTGACATGAATATACATGATTTGATTTCACTTGACTCCAATCTTGGTCAATGGACATCAGAAAACATCCATCACATTATCGACTATACTCGTTTTAAATGGATTGTTAATCGACAAAATTTGACAAAAGTACGTACCTGAATGTAATTTGCCCTCAATAGACATCAGAAGACATCAATCAACATAAAGTGACAATCGACATGAATCGGCTTCAATGGATGCAAATCGACTATATTTGACAGAAGTGAATGAAAATACACCCAAATATATGAGAATTGATGTGATCCGACTTCAATCAGTGTCAATAGACATCAGAAACTCTCAAGGAACATAAAGTGAGAATCAATCTCAATCGGCTTCAATCAATGCAAATGTACAATAACTGACGAAAGTAAATGCCAATTCTCCCACATAAATAAGAATTGATGTGATTCAACTTCAATCAACGTCAATAGACATTGAAAATTGTTAATCAATATAAAGTGAAAATTCACATCTAAATAATTAATAATAATAAACAAATCTACAATATCTGACGAAAGTGAATGCCACTGGCACAATTTGGACTTCACCACATCAATTATAATGATTCTAAACTTCGAAGGCAACCGAAAAGATTAGTAAGTTTCGTTCAAGAATTAACAAGGACCCGAAAATTGAAATGCGACAAGCCTAGAAGGAATTCTGTCTCACCGACTAGGCTACCAGAATTCCCAAGAAGTCTTCCACGTGAACATGGTCATCGTCCTTTACCTACTTCGCGTCTCAATTCTGCTATGGAAGAAATAAAAAATCGTTTTTATTTATATTTGGATGATCTTCAGATTTTATGAATTTCTAAACATTTTCTGCTTCGTCTACGAAGAGCGTTTGTTGCTCTCCCAATTGATTCATTTCTTTCTTCTTTAATATGGGCTGCAGTAATCTCAATTCATCTAAATAGTGCATCCCGTGTGTCCACTTTTATTTTGTAGACTTCATTTCTCATCCAGCCTCATAAACAAAAATCTAGTGGTGTGAGGACTGGAGATCTTGCAGGCCAATTAATGGGACCACCTCGACCAATCCAACGCCCTGGAAAACGTTCGTCCAAATGTTGCTTGACCTGACGAGAGACATGTGCAGGAGCTCCATCGTGCTGATAGTACATCTGCTTTCTAATATTTACAGGAACATCCTCTAGTAGGCCTTGTAATTCATTTTGTAATAAATTTAGGTAGTTGTCTCTTGTGAGACGATTCTCCAAAATGAAAGGGCCAATTGAATAACTGTCAACCATACCACACCAGACGTTTACAGAAAACTGATGTTAAAAATTGCTTTCAACTGTTACGTGGGGATTTTCGTCCGACCACACATGATAGTTACGAGTATTATTAATGCCATCACGGTTAAATATAGCTTCATCCGTATGTATACTCGATACAACAACGATGATTATTATTTATCCACCGACAAAACTCCATACGGTTAGCGTAATCCTCTGGTTGTAGGTGCTATAATCTCTGTACGTGATAAAGATATAAATCTTGTTCGTGGAATGTGTTTTTCACCCTTTTTTGTGGAATTCCCAATTGAGTGGCAATTCTCCGTGAGCTAGTAGCTGCATCTTCTTCTACTAGATGCAGAATATTTTTTACTTCTACCAAACCTTGTCGAGTAGCGCGTTCAGATGATATGTCAGCACTGGGAAGCTTACCAGTCTCGCACAATTTGTTTAAAAACTCTAATAAATACGTTTTTATCAGGATATCTTTTGTGTGGAAAACGTTGACGATATTCTTCAGCAGCAGCTGTGGCATTTCCACTACAGAAACCATATTTGCATATTCTAAATTTGAATAAGTATCTGGCATTTTGCAACACTAACAATCACATAAATTCGAAATTAAACGCTCAGATACTGTTACTGTTCATTTTAAAACGGGCTATTCGTAAGAATACCTTTTAAATACCTATTCAGCCATATCAATATGTACAGTAATTGATTTTTGTATTTGTTTAAAAAATTTTATTATTACAATAATATGTATTACACATTAAATACAACGAAATCTAAATTAAGTCCTCAAATTGTTTACCTTCAGCTAAAATACAATGAGAAAGACGTGCCGCGAACTCTTCTCGAGCCTTCTCTATAACTTCCGGAGTTATTTGTGCAATCTCAATACGTATCCTTTCTTTGAGTGCATTTATATTTTATGGTCTATTTTGGTACACTTTACTTTTCAAGTATCTCCATACAAAGAAATCAAGAGGAGTCAAATCAGGTGACCTAATCGGCCATTCTATTATTCCTCTTCGACCTATCCACCGATTTGGAAAGACATTGTTCAAATAGTTGCGCACCAATACAGCATTGTGTGGAGGCTGCAGCCATAAATCATTTCTGTTTGGAAACAGCCGGTTCAATTCAGGTAGAAAGAAGTTTTGAAGAGATTCTAAATATCAAGGACCTGTTAAGGTTTCTTCGGAAAAGAATGGCCGAATAATCCTATTATCTATTATTCCAGCCCAACTTTCAGCTTTCTCTGGGTAATGAGTACTGTACTCTTGCATCCAGTGTGGATTTTCTGTAGGTCAGTACCGATAAGTTTGACGATTGACATGACCGTTTGGTAGAAATGTAGCTTCATCCGAGAAAAGAACCTTTTTTAAAAACATCGGATCTCTGTTATTTTATTCCATCAAAATTTCACAAAACTCAATTCGTCTATCAGAATCATCTTCCATAAGCTCTTGTACTAAACTTACTTTGTAGGGACGCCACTTTTCCTTTTTTAGCTTTCTAAGAACTGTTGAATGGTCCATGTCATTATCTAATGCCACTTGCCGTGAACTGGTATGGGGATTATCTTTTCTGATATTGGTTTTCTACTACCTTTAGGGAGGTCTTTGACATGACCTGTTTCACTGAGTTTCTTCTCAATTTCGCTTTTAGTGGATTGTGAAATTAGTTCTCGGTTGGGGTATTTATTATCAAATAACGTACATACTTCTTTCTGCGTACGTGCTTTATCTCCACAAACAATCATTATTAGAATTTCAATTCTTTGCGTTTTAGTTAGCTTCATGTTGATAGATACAAAGACTTTTTGAATTCGTCTAATACAATAAATACTATCAATCATTTGACAGAAAGTTAATTATGTCCAAGTGTTAATGTTGACGTTGATAAGGTAACTAGATATTTAAAAAAGGTAAAAAGTAGGTAGATAAGACATTTCATTACCATTGACGTCCTTTACAAAATTTATTTTTGTGTGTCAATAAATACATCATACCAATACTTATACATTTTATTAAGAAATCTGTTGTAATTTCATAAATAATATTTGTGGCAATACGCAAATCAATTAAAAATTATTTTTTAATAATAATTTAAATTAAGTTGTCTAATCGCTTAATAATTTCATGGATTTATTTTTATATTCTTCTGATTTCGTGATAACAGTTTTATTAGATTTATCTGATTTCAAAATTTTGTGATCTCTGTTTTGATTGATGAATTTTTTAGTTTTAATTATATTTTGGGGTTTGATATTGCTCTGTTGATATTTGTTTTTCAATTTATTTTTTAAATTAGTGATAATATTACATTTATCAGATCTTATTTTATTTTGAATTTCGTTATATATATATATATATATATATATATATATATATATATATATATATATATGATTAGTGTTGCACTCAATATCACATAAGATATTTTGCACAGATAATTCTTTGTCAATAGAAATATTTTGTGCAAAATGGGACCTAAAGATAAAACTTCTTTCACTTCATCTGGTATGACAGTATCAGTTAAATTTTCGATCCAACGTCCCAACCAAAGACAACATTAAGACATTTCTTGGAACAACTTCTAATTGACTCTATTTGTTACCAAAGGTTGGTAAACGCGACCTGTAACAGGAATTCTTCTAACTAAAATTTACATTTTTAGAACATTTAGATTGGTTTAATATATCGCTACTTCAGAAACTTGCACAGTGCACTTGTACAGAACATCAGCAGTAATTAACGTCAACAAAACTAGTGATCTGATAGCTCTGAAACGCCCTGGTGAATGGCAAACCAGCGTAACTGCTAAAAGATAGAAACATATTGTGAAATCTGTAGGATCCTCTCATGTATCTTCCCCAAGCTAATAGCCGCCATTTTGTGAAACTACAGTTGCAGCAGCAAAGTTTTGTATCAACTGAGGAACATAAAATAGTCAACAACCGTCTGCAAGCACTAATTTATTTGCACAACTGTAGTAACTTTACCATGAACTTTAATTGAAAAAATACTAAATGTGTTTTTCTGCAGTTGTCGGAACAATATCTTGTACAGCCCAATATACTATTTAAAATTTTTTCTTTTAAGAAAGCTGGATGGTACAGATATTGACAGTTATAGCAAGTTCGTTCACTTATGTTAAACGTACCGAAAGACTTTGTTCCAAGACATTAGAATTATCTTTCTAGCCAATTTTGACAAGGGCTGGATTATGGCGTACAGTTTTTTCTTCCGTGTTAACTGTGTCATAAAGACGGCCGTAGAACGTGATATTGTGTTCACTGTGAATAGGAATGTATACAGGACTCTTGGAGCAATGGTTTGACGACTATAGCTTAGTAACTAAAATTCGGAGGGATAGGTAATTTTTCTACTTATTTTACTTCTAGGATGAAATTTCTGTACATACTTTATTGGAAAGATTTGTTCTATTAGACTCAAAGAGAATATATTAATAAGAGTTTTTCGTTGTCAAAATTTTGCTCTGTTGATCCTTTCGGATTTCATTGAACAATCTGTAGGTATCCTGACGTCTCTCAACATAAAATTCATACAAATACGCAAATTACCAGTGTTATCTATCCACCGTGCTGAAACAGACATTGTACTCTCAATTTCCAAGAAGATTCCTCATTGCTTGGAGTTGAATTATTCTCACATCATTTTTAAAAGGTATTTATTATTTTATTATAAAACATTAAACCATCAAATCCGTCAATAATCAAAATATTTCACCTTAAAGTATAAAATTGAATGTGAATCAAAAAAATTCTACGTTTTGGACCTAAATCCAAACTCTGACTACTTTTCTAGTGGCTATTACTATTACTTCTAGTATTATTTTCTTACAGAATTATTCCTGCTTAAAAATTTGTTGGAGCTTATAATAATTTTCATATTTTCTTCCTCGGGTATATTGAATTTGAAAATATTATCATCATATATCGAACTTCATTAGCATTAACACATTCCACGAAAAAACACATGATAAGCCGAGTATGTATCAGTGAAACTATCGTTTTTTGAATACTATCATCGTCATCGTTTGAAATTCAAATGGAGGTATTTGCGTAATCTTGACATATTTTGGAATCTGATAGATATTCATGGTATATCATATGAAACTTGATTTTATTTTGGACAACAGTTTTATTACGTACTTCATAATGTCATATTTAATATTCATTTTTCATTCAACGTTGATTAATTTAGGATGATTATTACAAAAAGTTTCAAATAAATGAGAAAAATATAAAGTCTCTCTGTCATACAATTCGAACATCCTAATTTGGCACTCAAATATACGTGATTTAGAAACGTAAAAAATGACCAAATGGACTGAAAACAAAAATTCGAAAGAAAACGTTACAAATATTAATTTTTTGGTAAATAGCAATGCCTAAAGTACTTATAACTAATTTTAACTAAGAATGGGTTTGAATACGATGTTGGGTTTAGATTTTTAACTGATTGGGCACGACGCACAGTGCGGCGCTCTTATGGTCGAAGTGGACATTATTGACTGGCTTTTAAAGAAACTGTTGTTGATAACTTAAAAAACAATATATTAAAGATCTTTGAATACAATTAACGTTTTTTTTTAGTTATAAAATAATAATATCACAACAATAAAATTTACAATGCATAGATATATCTGAAAATTATATTGAGTCACTGCTCGTTGCAGAGCCGGACTTAGAGTCATCGTGGCCCCCGGGCCAAAATACTTAAGGGGCCTATGTAAGGCGGGCGTTTTACGTGAATTCTTACATCAAGTTGATTTTTCATTATAGTCAATTTATTCATTATTTCTAACTAAAAATAGTACAAAATTACGTTCATAAATTAAAAACATTTTTTTCTTATTTTGCTACCTACAAATTCTTCAATAACACTAGTGCAGTCAATCGATTTCAGTAGCTCATTTTCAATACACAATACGCTATATTGATTTAGTTGGCTATGGATGTATTTTTTCGCTTGCATTCATATGTTTAAAAATCAATCATATGGCCCGCAGTGGGGGGCCTCGCGACGAGCCATATGATATGAGTCCGGTTCTGGCTCGTTGATATACTCTCATCAGATGACGTAGATAAGGATAAGTTGTCCAGTTGTCCAAATTAAAGTGAATCCAAAGAATATTCGTTATCGTCCAAAAGATATTTTTTAATATCCTCTAAAGTGTGCTTTGAATTTCGTTGGCTTGCTTTCCTGCTTGCAGATATTAAAGGGTCCGAAGATATTAAAAGATGATTTAAAAAATCAACATTAGAATTGGCCCTACTGTTTTACCGCGACTTTATGGGTAGCCTCCAAAGCCCCCTCAGAGAGCATTCCAATTGGAATATCAATTTATCACTTCGCAGCTATGAAATAAAACTTTATGCACACTAGACGGCATATAATACCAATCATAGTTCTCCAAATGTTAATGTGTCTTTTAATAAAACTCCAAATGTGCCACGATCCACGATAGCAGCGTAAACAGCAGAAACTCTATCTGGTCCTTTGGAATTTATCCAAGTTTCCAGAACATCAATGTTTTTCAGGTCTATGATGTTTTCTGAAAGAAATAAACATTCAAAGCAGCTCAAAGCAGGAATGATATATAAATTCATGATTTATATTTGTTACGAAATCAGATTATTTCAAGAACTAAGAATGTTTTCGGTCGAAATTGAAAATGTCGATTTGAAGTTTTTCTTAAATATTATAAAGATATCAATGAAAAAATGTTATTTAAATATTTTAATGAAAAAAGTTATTCTAAAGTATTAATGTAAAATAGTTATTACTTACCTCCTTCGATGCCTACCATACTAAAAATTCAAGTGACTTTGATGTGTACTTAACATTAAATACTACTACCACTAAATTGAAATTGTTTCGATGAGACAGATAAGCGATCTGACACTTGCTCAAACATAATTTCTATCCTATGTTTTTAAAATATGCTTCAATTCCGTATCATACAATTCATTAGTATGAAAGGATTACTAACGGAAAACAAGTTGGAAAAAATAATTGCATTTGTGACTTTTATTCACAAGCTGCCGCAGTGTGCGACGTAACATGAATTTTGCAATATACCTCACGTCTCTAGCGCTCATAATAGCGCTGATATAAATTTTATAAAAGTGGTGTATTTTGACTCAGTTCTCCGCCAATCTCTTGCTTACGTCCCTAGTGCCGATCGAGTTTCGCCCGCCAAGCTACAGCAGCATCTACATCATATTGTTGTTTTAATATTCTAGTGCGTCATGTCATATTAGTCGTATCCTTTGTCAGGATGTCGATACCAGAATTGACAATAGTTCAGTATAGATATTGTACCAAAATATACTAGCACTACTATTATTGTACCACTACATCTACGACCACTTATGAAAATGATAGATTGCACACTCATTTTTACCTAAGAAAGTAACTTATTTCACACATACTAAAAAATAACAAAGCATACATGTGTTGAAACGCTTCTTTTTCTTATGTTATATATGGTCGCGAACGATAGAGGGAATACGCGAAAACAATATGAATATGGCTGAGTGCCGAAGAGCAAAAGGCCACATTTAAGAAGACTGAAGAAGTAGACAATATCATTTACAAAATCCACTACAATTTAGTCTTCTGCTTCTTCTTCGTATTAGGCGTAGACGCCTGTTTTATCCTCGACATCCTTGCCTTCTATCCTGCTTCAAGGTTGGGGATTTATCGCGCGCTGTCTTGATAGAACCCATTCGTTGACGTCATTTATTTTGCACAATCTTCTGATGTTCTCACTTCTAGCTAGTTATGTTATCTTGACCTGAGCTTTCTCTGTTTTTGAGCTGTTTGATAGCCGCTTGCAACTCTTTCAATGCAAACTGTAGATCTTCGCTGTAGATGGACTTGAAATAAACATCATTAATCTTGTAAAATTGAGTTTTATATATTTTCGATTTTTTCAAGTTTCTCAGCCCATTACATTAACATTTGTTTATTTATTATTACCTAATCCAGCGAACTTTGTCCCGCATTAGGAGCAATGAATGAGTCGATTTTGGATTATCAACTTCAACTTCTTATCAGGATAATAATAAATATAAATGAAAAATTGAGTAATCTGATTATTCTTTTTTGGCCAGCTATTTTGGTGCATAGGTTGCACTCTTCATCTGACCTGTCATAGGAAGGAAATAAAAGTATGATCCTTTTAAAGGATTATATAAGATATAAGACAAAAATAAGAATTTTGCGTTAAATTTGGGATTCCTTATTCACCACTTCAGCAGTTTGGGTTCTATTACAAACACTTGATAATTGTGGATAATTGTATTTTGGGCGCCAGTTTCGAACATAGCAGATGAAGTAATTGGTATACATAAAATCCGCATTCAGATTCTTTAGAACCTTTGTTCGTTGTAAAACAGAAAATTGTCTCATTTGCATAGGCGAAACCATAACAAAATGACCGTGAATGAATTCAGAATTTAATTTTATTCGATTTGGTAGCTACTGCTCAGTGATATACCAAGATTTCAAATGTTAACTTTTCAAGCTCTCTCCTTATTATTAAATAAGAAATTTCCTCATTTTCAGAGGCAAAACCATAAAAAATTATCATTTTTCTCGACTTGGCGAGTAATGTTTAATAATCGATATCGCGGGAACTCACATTCAAAAGGAAATACTTTTCATTTAACGGAGTTATATACTTCCATTTATTCTGCACTTCATCTCGAATGATTAACAAACATAATTTTCATTTGATGGTCTCTGAGTCGGGATAATTTCGATTAAGAAAATTCATAAGCTGGAAAAACATTCCAGGCATAATATAGGCTTTTTCATATTACTACAGAAAATATTACATATGTCCTCCAGTTTTTGAAATAACTTTTCTGTGAAATTCTCCACCTCTGGTGACTGAATGTATTGAATCAGGAGCACTTTGCAATTGAGTTTGTTTTTAATGTAACTATCAGGGCTATATCATTCCACTTTATTTATATTGTATTCAAATAGAACAATTTTTTATTATCAATTAAATTGTATTTACTCCGAGTCGTCAGACAAATTTATTTCATTTGCCTCTTCGTGTGATTGACGCAATAATAATTTGGAGCCTATTAGCACAAAATAGCGAATAAAATGTATTTACCCGGATATTTTATGTAATTTCAACATTCTGAATGATTCCAAATATATCCCAATCATTTTTCATTTTCTAAGTCAATGAAATTAATTGAAATTTATTAATAGTTTCATATAAGTTCTACAAATAGTTTCATATTCATTTTTGTTCCACTACGTAAGCAACTCAGTAATTTTGTTATAACTCATACTCTATGGATAAAACAATAATAATTAAAGGAAATATTTGTCATATTTACATAATAAATGAGGTATATATTCACATATTGTCATCAGTCCCTCGCAAGTGCTATAATGTTTCTGCTTACATGGCTTCTTTGGTTCGTTTTCGTTGGATCGTAAGTTTGGAAACTTTTTATCATAATCCAATTCAAAGCTGTGATTTTTCGCAAATATATTCATTTCAGTTTTAACATATTTTTTGATATAAAACGAATTTGTGAGTTACTCGATCGCTGGACCTTTGTAGTGAGAATAGCATAAAAAATAAGTAACATTGAATTTGGATTACAGTCTTGACCGAGACTTATCTAATATTTTGAAGCATACTTTATCAATAAGCAACATTAAATTTAGGTCCAAAGAAAAAACTCAAAATGCAAGATACAGAATATTGAAAAATATTATTTAGCATTAAAAAAACCTCCGTTCTACTCGGTGTAATTCAATTATTTTCTGAATGCTAAAAATAATTATCGGAATAAAGATCTATTCATGATTCTGAAACAGAAGTGGTGGAATTTCCCTTCAAGTAGTGTTTCAATAGATACCATATATAATTCTTAACTCAATTATCACAAAAAAATGCGTTTCATTTTCTTTTTTTATTATTTTGCTATTTTCTGGATCAATTATGTAGGTTTCAAAACTGGGGACATCCCGAATATTGAAAACAAATGCGAAGGGTGTTTAAGCGTCTGTAGTGTAACTACTCAACATCTGAATCATTGTATCCACTTTTATTTTTTGATTTGTTACACCTTGCAAAGCCAAAATTGACGGCCCATAAAAAGATAATTTGTATTGTGGGACAGAAATTATGAAAGCTGCTCACACTGTACAGTTAAAAATTGATCCGGTGAAGGGAGGAAATTCAGAAGGACACAACACGGAAAAATCGATATAATTAAGCAATATTGAACGAATTATTGGCTAAGATATAGAAATTAGTTTTATGTTTCTAATATGTTTCTGCCAAGAATTGATTCCAGGCGCTTCAATCAAACATTAATAAATAATGAGAAAACAATTTATAATAAAATTTTTATGTAAGCAACAAAACTAATGGTACTATTCCATATCTTGATACTATCAGGCTGTTCTGTTCATAATAATAAAGTAATTGATATTTGATTCGGGTAAAGTAGCCTTGATTATTTAGAAACCCCATTAAAAAATAATGGTGTGGAAAACTTTCAAATTTAATCTTGAATCAAAGTTAATTTGGAATTTCTGGAACCGTTGCACATAGATCGTTTTTCAGGATTTAAGCGGCCAAAATTATTTTATGTGATATTTATATTACAAAATAGTTACATAAAAAAAATTCTGTGTTTGGAATAACTTATCGAAATTATTTGTTGGTGCACGGTGGTTAGGCGCACCTACTTGTGATTTTTTATCAAAAAATATTTTATTCGAGATCGTAGTTGATTTCAAAATGTTTTTTAATATTATATTGAAAATACATATGACATACTCACGGCTTCTCCCAAGGAAGGACAGCTGTCTACGTTTTAGTAATACTTTCAATTATGTATTATTAAATAAAACAAAGTTTATTTTGTTCTAATAAGTAAGTAAATATATTATATTATTAAAAGGATCTTTACATTCGTTATAAAATATTAAAGTTACATAAGCTAAATAGATAATCACTAAAAATAATCAATCATACATTGGAGACTTATTCATCTACATTTAAATTTTCGTCGCTTTCATCAATTTCGATTGGTCGGTTTGGCTCAGCAGGAATTAATAGCGGCATTGTCTCAGGCAAAAATAATTTTGAAGCGTTTTTTTTTGGAACTAATAAATGGGTCGGATGTTAATAGTAACCTATGATAAATATCTAAGTAGCATTCTTCCCTCGAAAATTTGCGAGCAAAGTTTAGGCGATAAGACCTAAAATGTTTATTGCGGGCCTCAGCAGCTTCTTCCGAAAGTTGCCCTATCGGCAACAACGAATTTTCTATTATTAAAGCTCCATGAATTAAGACCTTATGCATCGTTGGAGTCATAGGATACCAGCCATATAACTCAACATATAGTTTCGCAGTTTCCATGGCGTATTTATCATATTTTGCTACGTCAATCTTATGGTCGCTTGATATGGCTTCTAATATCACTTTTAATCTAATAATCAAGTCATAACTTATCCCAGTGATATCTGCAGCCAATTCAGGGTTCTCGAAGAATCTTCTGCTGGTATTTCCATCGTTTGTGTTTCCGAAGTTACTTATTGGCATATCGACTAAGAGACCTGTCTCCTCTCTAAATCTTTGCTGAATATCTAGTTTCTTCTGCTTTTGGTAGGTCGTCCTGGCCTTTGATGCGTGTCTACGGGAATCTCAAATGATCCTTCCAACCAAGAATTATTGGCCGCCAAAAAGTTTTCAAGTATTCTATGCGCCCAAAACCACCTCTTCATCAAATCACATTTAAAATACGAAAACTTCTTTTTTATCACATTTTTATGTTATTCTGTGTCCCCGTAACACACGAGTAAATAATTTTCTAAATATTTAATTTTTTCATTTATCGATAATGAATGTTGCTCGTTCATTTTATCGAAGAGGTATTTACGAGTCAACATTTTCACCCCCGAGCAGCCAGGTGAACCTATAACAATAAAAAAATAATATTAACACAAAAACATAAAATCCGATTTTTTCCTATTTTTGTCAAAAAAATTTCAAACTCGTTTATTTTTAAAACTAGCAAAAACTAGCGGCTGATTTCAAGCAGTTTTCTTTATAAGACTTTATACTATATAATGAAATCAAAAATGTAGCTCGGAAAGGTGCGGAAGTAAAGTTTTTTTCGATTGAAATTGAAAAATAAAGAGAAAATATTTCTAAAAAAGGGTATTATTGACGGCTCATCAAGTCATTTATTGACAATATATTTAATACAATTTCATATTAATTCAATAAAGACTTACCTGTATTATTGGTATCCATCACTTAAACAAGCAAATATGACACGACACATAAAATTTTCACCGAAGAAAATGATATACGAAAAGGGCGTCAAGAACTTTCACGTGCAGTAAGGGCGAAAATCAAGTTTCGACTAGTAATGCAGCGCGCTCGCGCAATCTAGGGATGTGGGTGGGGTTAGCTATTGTAGTCTCCAGGAAAAAAATTGTTTGTCATTAGTCGATTATTAGAATTTCGACTTATGGCCGCCTAATTCCTAGAAATCTACGTATGTGCGTTGGTGATATTTATACTGAACACTGAACACACTGTATACACCACCACTATACCTTCAGTCTCTGAAGACGATAACTTGTTTATCGAAATGCTCGTCAGACAGTGTAGTCGTGAGTGTTGGTGAAGTGGTGGTGTAAGCAGTGTGTTCAGTTTGGATTAAAGTTGTAAACTTGTAAATAATTATTTTACAATAATTACAGGTACACAGATATCATTCAAATTTGACCTAATGTCACGTGTAGGATTACATTGTGATAGAAGTTTCATTTAAAAAATCATAACTGAAAAGACTCATCACTTTCTGTGAAACTAAATAATATTAGATCGTAATACTCATTGATGTTTCTATGGATATGTGGAACAGCTCAATTCAACTTAAGACATCACCATACTGTTAGTTTTTTTGCTTGTATATTTGGTGAAATTACCATATATACACGAAAGGGATGATCCAAAACTCCAAATTATCATTCTAATATTTAATTCCTATTTTTCAGTGGAGAAGCTGTAGTAAAAGTTCATAACAATGGAACATTTCCACCAGGTTTCATTTTTGGTGCGGCAGTAGCAGCTTATCAAGTTGAAGGCGCTTGGAATATTGATGGAAAAGGAGAAAGTATTTGGGACAATTTCGCCCACAGAGTACCTTCTCCTATACGAGATAACGACACAGGCGATATCGCTTGTGATTCCTACCACAAATATAAACAAGATGTTCGTCTTGCAGCAGAACTTGGCTTAAAGATGTATAGATTTTCTGTGGCTTGGTCTAGGTAAGACACAATATACTTATCATCCAAAACATGACTGAAGACATTTGTTAGTAAGAGTAAGGTATTAGAACATCTGCTTTCTCAAGTATATCTCCAGCTAAATTACAAGTATCCGATACGATCATATTTTGATATTTTTCAAATGTTGTCACTTAGTTTCTGTGCAATTACCATATAAATGAGTCGTTGTGAAGATTCCTCTAAAAATTGGGAAAACTGCTTATCAAATTGTTATTTGTTTTTGAAAGACAATACGCCTACGGATATGAAAGAAGACACTGTGTATAGAGAGTCTGCATCATCTTCTACGACCATAAAACTTTGGTTAATTAAGGTTGGAGAGGTAGGTATCAATACATTTGCTATATACTGAGTGAAAGTAACTCCACTCGAATGAAAATTTCCCAGACCTTACTGACGCGATTCAAGCAAAATGAATTGGATTTTCAACTTCGAATCATAACTGTAGATGGAACGTGGATCCACCTCTAAACTGTCTAAAAACCGTCAAGACTGACCGAAAAAGTGACGGCGAGCATTTTTTGGCATAGTCATGGGATTTTGTTTATCAACTATCGATTCAAAAATGAAAAAAAAATACCAGATCATTACGCATAATTGCTTGATAAGGGGAAGGGAGAGATTGCAACAAAGCGACCACATTTGAAGAAAAATAAAAGTGCTTTTCTATCAAAATAACAAATCATAACACAATGGCCATGGTTAAAGTTTACGAATTGTAATTTGAATTGGTTGACCAGATCAGGCCTCCAGCAACTTTTTCTGTTGCTGAAGGCCTTGAACGTATATTTTTAGGAGACGGACGACAACAATTATTTGGGAGGCTGAAAAGATTATATCATCGCTGGACTAAGTGTATAGACTATAGACAAACCTCATATAGTAGAAATTTTTAAATATATCTAAAATTCACACACACATTCCTAGTCAGAAAGAGTCTATATTTTGGTTAGGTTTCTGTGCCACAAACTATCAGTTCGGCTGTGGTTTTTGATGTGGAATGTAATCTAACTAGATATATATTTTTTAAGGTCAATACTGTTTTTTCCAATTACGAAATACAAACTTCTACGATTAAGTAAGGCGTTCCATATCAAAAGTCGCCTTATCCATTTTTAATGAAAATCGAGCTTGTGCTCAATAATAATTCTTCGTCCTAATGCCCATGCACACTGCATCGCAAAACCAAACAAAACTCCAAAAGTCCAAAAGTCGCCTTATCCAATTACTCAATCAAATTGCTTGATTCGGCATCACGTGATTAGAACCTTTTTGCACGATTCTATATTATTCATATTTTTCCATCAGAATTGTTTGGTTTCCTGATGAGTAAACACTTATTTTTTGTAGTATTTTAAGAGCAATTTAAAGGTTTTAACATTCAGTTGGTCAACTAATGTGCAAAAATGGATATTAATGTGATACTTGCAGACCCAAAATGCATTGAGCTGACAGAAAACATCAAAATTGAGAAGTCTCAAGAAAACAATATACTTTGGTCAATCCGAAAGTACCTGATCAATTGGCATATTACAGTCGCCAACTTTATACATACAATTTTACAGTGCTAAAAGTCTTCTAAAAATCGAAGTTAACTAAAGACAATGATTTTATATACACTTGGAAGGAAAACGAGTTTCCCAAAGGATCTAACCAAATCTGCTCTGCTGTTTTCGACTGTTTAAGTGGAATGGATTTAAGAGGTTACTCTACAGTAAGGTTTTGTGCCGAAGGTTGTGGAAGGCAAAACAAGAACAGCACTATGATTGCGATGTGCTGTCATTTCTTAAAAAACGTTGCGCCTGAAACCATAAAGAAAATTCGTGATTTTTCCTAACCTGATTCCTGTTTGCCTCCGTCGATCGAGTATTTGGAAGGAACGAGAAAATTCTTAAAAAAGAGGCGACTATAGTAGAACCAGGAAGATACATAGAGATTTTTCAAGAACATGGTACAGTTAAAAGTTAAGGGCAAGATTGCAGAGTATTGAATTGCAAATCGGAGGCTGAAAATTACTTTAAAAACGTGACGTCGTGGCATTTTAAGTTCTCCGAGGCAAAAAGGTTCATCATAGTAAGTGCAGTCACTGCTTTTGCTAAACAGATCTTAAAGAGAAAAATAATCTTTCAACTTTTAGTCCTATGATTATACAAAAAGGAGTACCCGTCAAGCCTAAAAAGTTACATGATCTTCAAAAGCTTTTATTAAAACATTTTGGCAAAGAATGGGTCGACAGAGATGAACTATGGTTTAACAAAAACCTATCAAGCCCTGAGGTGGCTATTGAAGTAGTTGGTTCTTCTGACGATCTCGAAGACTTTTGCCAAGAAAATAACAGTGAAATTGGCCTTATCCATAATTAAAATTAAAAAATAAAATCATAAAAATATTTCAAAGTAGCAGAGCACAAGAGATGCTATGTGTTTCATTGAGGTATATAAAAAATATCGTTAACAAATCTTTAATAATAAGAACGTAAACAGTTTTTCTCCATTTTCTCAAAATCGCTTTACATGAAGAAGGCGAGTTTTGATATGGAACGCCTCAAGTACAAGTTTACATTGATTGCTCCATGCTACAAATTTAATAGAATGTGTGGACATCATTGATTGATTTGAAAGAATCTACAATATAAAATATGTCGGCTTTCTTTTAAATAGAAAAATAAAATCTGAGCAATTAAAACATAAAAAACGATATAAACTATTGATGGATCTAGGGGCGGAATACATGAAATGACTCTGTATAAGGCTTTGAAAACATTTAGCTATCCTTAGATGACCCTGAGAATAATTATGATATAATTAAGACTAAAGCAGCAACTAAAGTATCAGAAGTTGTCAATGAAGATATAATATACGTGAGAGAGAGAATCGGCTCGGATGAAGGCGGAACCGAAAGTGCGAACTAGTGATCGCTAGGGATGCTTTCAGCTTTGCTGGAAAATACATCGAGATCCAAATAGAAGAATTTTCACAAGGACACGATTGAGAAAACTAAAACAAAAATCTCAAATGATATACTTTTATATCCTCAAACTTTCTCATCTTCTAATTCAATTTTGAAACAGTTAATATTCAAAATTTATAAAAAAAACATTTGTAGATGTCAATATATTACAATACTATATGGGTTTTTTCTACCATTTTTTGTTCCCCCAGTATTCATCCTTCTGTATACGTAAACCATGAGTTCTTTGTCTCTCTTCAATCCTGAATTCTATTTAGATCATTCAAGATATTGTACTTTCATCTGTGTTCAGTTAATGAGGCATTTAGTTATATAGATAGAAATAATCCTGAATGGGTGTATTTCTAATTTCAAATCCAGATTTCGTAATACGGGAACGTAATCTTTAATTTTTCTTAATTAAAAAATTAGTATCCCAATACCTCATTTATTAGGTCTTCTAATAATATGTCAGTATCACATATAACTGAATAATCTAGGTACCAGATACAATAATCTATTAAGTTGGCATTTGGAAATATATTCGCAAGCACTGATCTAGGTTCTGTCTGTAGAAGCTACGAATAACGTTCCTTGGTAATATTTGTTCCAAAAAAATGAAACCATTAATTGCTATGCTTGTTTTTCTCGTCCAGACATTGATTTTATTATGGTATTGAATGTTCTGAATATGACCTGGGCCAACTCGTGATTTTAATATCCGCCATAAAATTTAAACTTCTGTTACAATGTGCCAACTCGTCATCACCGTTGTTATGAAGATTAGACAATTCGTGACGGAAAGTTATGCAGCTTGGAATTTACATATAAAATGAAAAACAAAAATTAAATAGATATTTATAGTGTTTTTCAGTAAAGAATATTTCACATTCTAAACACATAAAAATACAAAATATTACATTTCGTATCTATAATATATCTTGTTATTCATATTCTGTTATTTTCATTTAATTTATTAATTTGTTATTCTAAAATCGATTCCGCCTGACTTGATTATATATATTACCATATGTACAAGAACTTTCCCAACAATTATCGAATTATTTCAATAAATATCATATTAGTATAAGTCATAGGGGACATAATACAATATTCAAATATTTCACTAAATTAAAATCTAAAACACCAAAAAACAAAAAAAGTATATCAAGTGCCAAGTACCCAAGAGTGGGCATCCTTCGGTCGAAGATTTGGTGCAGAAAGTGGTCGAAAAGGTGAGAGAAAACAGACGCTTTACAATTTCATCATTGTGCGACTACTTTCCTCAATATTCTCGTAGTGTTTTGTATCGCATTGTGACCGAGAACTTGAAATACCGGAAATTGTATTCACGTTGGGTTCCAAAAATGTTGACGGATTTGTACAAAACCCAACGTTTAGGCAGTGAATTGACTTTCCTTGAGCTGTACCACAGTGAAGATGAAGATTTTTTTAGACCAAATTGTTACTGGTGACAAAACATGGGTGGCCTACGTCACACCAGAATCGAAACAACATACCATGGAATGGCGACATTTATCATCACCCAAAAAAGTGAAGTTACTGCCAGGAAAATCATGTTTTTGGGAGAGATAAGGAGTATTGCTAGTGGAGTTTCGGCCTCGTAATGAGACAATCAATGCAGCGTCTTATTGTGAGACATTGAACAATCTACGTCGTGCAATCCAGAACAAAAGACGTGGCAAGTTTAGTAAGGGCATCGTTTTGCTGCATGACAATGCCCGTCAACATGTGGCTAATCGGACCAAAGATCTCATCAAATCTTTTCAATGGGAAATTCTAGATCATCCTCCTTATAGCCCTGATCTGGCGCCCAGCGACTACCATTTGTTCCTGCACTTGAAGAAACACCTGGGCGGTCAGCGACTTCAAGACGATAACGAAGTCAAAACATTTGTGATACAGTGGTTAACAAGTCAGGCGGCAGAATTTTATGAGGGTATTCAAAAACTGGTGTCACGTTATGACAAGTGCCTCAATATTCACGGAAATTATGTAGAAAAGTAGATTAAGGTACAGGCTTTCTTTAAAAAATAATATTATTGTGATATCTTTGCACTTCATTTTTAATTCCAAAACTGTACTTACTTAAAAAATATGCCTCGTACTTTGTTGATAGTTTATTCGGTAAAAGGTAAAAGATCAACGGAATATTATGTTCATTGTGAACAATTGGAAAAAGTACTTTGGACTTTATTTAAATGTATTATCCATGTAAAATATCGCTGTTTTTTTTTCAGCAATTTAAATTTATTTCAGATCCAAATGTAATTATGAAATTAGATAAATCATTTTCCAATATAAAATATTCTCATCGGTCAGTTTTTAAAAGTCTTGGGGGATTGTAATGAACTAGTTGGATGAAGTGGACTGTCGTGTTTGTCGTTCACTACAGCACCCAAGTAGATGTGTTGTTTTCTTCAACGAGGTTGCGGAATGAAGGACCAGTCGTAATTTTAAGTAACGTTTAATAAAAGCACTTAAATACGACAATATTACACGTAAATCGATGTACAAAATAAGCAACAAGATAAATCAACAAGAATGTCCACAGTGATATATAGTTGGTTACAAAAGATAGCGAAGTTTATATGTATATTTTTCCGGTTATTCTTGAACGAAGTAACAGAAAATTGCACGTTTTATGTTGCGTCGTAACGCGAGAAATATTTTGATTATTCAGGTAAATCGTAATTTTGCCCGTTTGTAAGGTTAAGATTTTTTATGAGTTGAAAGTGAGAGAGAATCGTTAAGTTGATTTAGATATAGTTCGTTAGTTTTAACGCGCACTGTATGTTTAGTTTCTGTTTACTGTGGATTCTTTTTTTCTCACTGTTCTGTGTTGTGTTACTTTCTGCTCTCTTACTGTTTCGTGCATGAATGTTAAATTTTATTTATATGGGCTAAAATGGGGGTTAAAAGTATCCCAATATCGTGGTAATATTTTGTGTTAATGGCCGTGAAGCAATAAAAAGAATCTATATTTTTCAAACAGATTTTTTGAACTTTCTCTTTTGTTTGTATAAGGGTTAACCAGATGGACTTGGAATAGTTTGTAAAAGTATAATGAAGGTTTTCAAAAGTTTTCAATAGTAATTGCTTTTGTGTTTATTTGAGAGCAAGTTATTAGTGACACTTTAGAAATTTAACGATTGGTCTCTTGCGGAGAGAGAGAGTTATTTATTAGGGGTTTAAAGGTACAAAGGACATTCGACATTTGTCATTGTCTGAAAATTCATAAAATTGTGAAAGTCTTAACGATTATGGTATTTACAGTATGTTGAATCGCAACAAAAAGATCTGTATAATTTCTAAAATTGTGTTTTGGGATGTTTTCGGTAATATTGAAGCGATTTCTATTAATGGTTTGACGAACTAAATTTATATCTTTTATAATAAAATGGTTCTAATACGGTGATTCAACAAATTCCGAATGTATAATCTTTGTACCTAGGTCTTTCGAATATGTCGGTAAATACTTTGCGTTAGCACACATTACTTACAGCTTCTCTACTAACTTTTTGCACATTTGCCAAATCATTATGATCTAGATGACAATCTACGATATTGTCGCTTTCTAAAAATAGTCAAGCTAAATGAATTCAATTAATAAAAAAAACGAAAGAAATATTTAAATAATATTATTAGGGTAACGGTGCAAACTAATAATATAAACTAATAATGCAATGTTATTCTATATGGAATTTTACAAATTACGGCAAATTTTAATTTCTATATTGTATATCGTTCAGTACCCGCGTTCTGTAGTTTCTATCTTCAAAAAGTTGAATTAATTTCAGATAATACTCCTAATAAATCTATTACGACTTGTATTATGTATTCGGACTACTGTAATATTCTAGTTTTATTGTATTGCAGGGCCGGATTAAGCTTGGGGGAGCTACAGCCCCAGGCCCCAGGTCCAAGAGGGCCCCATCATTTTGAGGTCATTTTGTATTTTTTGATGTGTTGATACCACAAATCTAACGTATTGATATTATTACTCTGCGTAAATCAAACGCACACATTGAATTCTAAACATAGACGTTGAAATTGCCTATTCTACAAATATAGTTAATTCTACCTGAATCCATTGCCAATCGCCTTTTTTGAAATACATACATTTAAACACTTATTGTGACTATTTCCTTCGAAAAATTTAAGCCAACCAAAAAGCTGTAATATTTTATGTTTACCTAGCAACGATCAAATTTCAGCGATAATACTGCACTAGTGCAAATTATCGATAATTTGCACTAGTGCCAAATTTTCGTCTAGGATTAATAAACATCATTTGGTTTTAATTTTATATTTTAAGAAAAGGAACAATTATTGTTTATTTTAAATTAAATTTTTCTCAGGAAATAGTCTGCCAAAATGCCCTCTCGTGCATGTCAAATTGTCTCATAATTTCCTCTCGTGCGCATTCGCGCACTCGAGAAAATTAAATTATCGACAATTTGACATGCACTCGGGACATTAATATTGACTATTTCCTTCGAAAAATTTAAGCCAACCAAAAAGCTGTAATATTTTATGTTTACCTAGCAACGATCAAATTTCAGCGATAATACTGCACTAGTGCAAATTATCGATAATTTGCACTAGTGCCAAATTTTCGTCTAGGATTAATAAACATCATTTGGTTTTAATTTTATATTTTAAGAAAAGGAACAATTATTGTTTATTTTAAATTAAATTTTTCTCAGGAAATAGTCTGCCAAAATGCCCTCTCGTGCATGTCAAATTGTCTCATAATTTCCTCTCGTGCGCATTCGCGCACTCGAGAAAATTAAATTATCGACAATTTGACATGCACTCGGGACATTAATATTGACTATTTCCTTCGAAAAATTTAAGCCAACCAAAAAGCTGTAATATTTTATGTTTACCTAGCAACGATCAAATTTCAGCGATAATACTGCACTAGTGCAAATTATCGATAATTTGCACTAGTGCCAAATTTTCGTCTAGGATTAATAAACATCATTTGGTTTTAATTTTATATTTTAAGAAAAGGAACAATTATTGAAAATGCAATTAGAATATACAACTTTACTGGAGGCCGACGATGGTGTTTCTATGCTGCTTCCACCACTTCTTATTGTTACTTCGCTACTGTCATTTCGCATTTTTTGTACAATTTCCTCGTGGTGTTCACTATTTACTTGGAGGTAACTCTTTATCGAGGCCTGATTTGAGTGTCCGGTAACCTTCATAATTTGATTTTCTGAAACCCCAACCTTGGCAAGCTGAGTAACTGCCGCAGCACGGTTCGAGCGATTTGTCACTTTTATTCTTTTCGTGTCAATTCCTATAGCTTCCGCTGCATCTCTTGTCCACTTTGAAATTTCATTTCGTCCTACTGGACAATTTTTAAAAAAACCTTTTGATGTTTCTTTCATCCATGATGGGTTTACAGTTAAGAAAAGACGAATAACAAGAATAACAAATTTTAAACACAGAATTAAGTTTATTTTAAATTAAATTTTTCTCAGGAAATAGTCTGCCAAAATGCCCTCTCGTGCATGTCAAATTGTCTCATAAATTAAATTATCGACAATTTGACATGCACTCGGGACATTAATATTGAATATTTCTAGTGATACCAACAAAAATGTAATGATAGAATTTTTACTTATTATTTCAAAGTTCAGTAAACTGCATTGTATATCATCACACCTCTCCTGCCGAAAATGAAAAAAACTTATTCTAATACAGCTTATTTTCTTATTAACTTCTAAGACTAAAAATCTTAAGTAGATTCATCGCCATATCGCTTAATTCTAATTTTATGCAGTTCCACTGATTTACCTTCAAGGTTTGAAAAAACATTCACACCTTTGGCCTCATCAATCATGTAGGGTCCATAAAATAATTTGTCCAATTTATTTCTCTTTATTATCGTTTCGTTTACCTGAAATATCCTCGCCCCGAGTTGGCGCATCCATGTGTATATTTATGTATCAATAAGTAGTTACTATAAAATACATAACCCAATGTTGATAATACGTTAATGAATTCATAGACATATTTTTGAAACCAGGATTTTACCCACTGGCTACGCAAACAATATCAATCAAAAAGGTCTGAATTACTACAAAAATCTGGTAAAAGAAATAAGAAAGTTCAACATGATTCCAGTGGCAACCATTTATCATTGGGATCTCCCACAAAAATTATACGAAGATGGTATTGACTGGACAACTACCGATTTGATTCCGCATTTGGTAGATTTTGCTAGAATCGTTATAAAAAATCTACCAGAAGTTGGTGTTTGGCTTACTATCAACGAACCCAAACAAGTTTGTCACCTGGGATATGGTGATGGTTCTTTCGCTCCAGGCATAAAAAGTGATGGATTATTAGAATATCAGTGTTCTTACGTTCTTATTAAAGGACATGCTGCCATATACCACATGTACAAAAAAGAATTTCCTAAACGGACAGGTGAGCACAATTTTTTAGTTTTTTTTGTATCATTGATAGTGAAATAATCCATATTATAATAAAATGACATTCATGGTCTCATGTTGGGTAACCCTCATTATGATACACTGAATTTACAAACAACTGAAAATATACTACTAGACTTTGCTAAATAACCTATGATCTATATTGATTGAAAGCTGCTACCAGGTCATCCCACAAATTTCACCTTTCGATAAACAACTTCAATTGAATTGTTCCATTGATGTTCTCATTTATGGATTTCATCCCTGAATTAGATTTGTAGGCATGACGCTTCCAGGACTGCTATTTTCTTAGATTTCGATCTATGATGATCATTTTCTTCTTCTTCTTCTTCTTACGTTAGGACTAGGTCCTGTATTTTTATCAAGGGTTTGCCAGGAGTAGTTGGAATGCTGAGGACCAGCTTTCATACCACCTTATAGGTGGTCGTCCAGGAGGTCGAGTTGTGTCTGGTTTCTTTTCCTTTGCAATTTTTGCTAACCGTTCATTTGGCATTCTGTCAACATTCTCTTCTGCGGCTCCTTGCCCATCTTACTACATCCTGAATATCGCACATGTCCCTTATTTCTTCATTTTTCTTCCGATCGAGTAACGTATGTCCTATTTTTGATCTCAGAGTTCGCATTTCTGTTGTTCTTAGGAGCCGTTTAGTGGTTGTGTTCTCCGCTCTAGTTTCTATTGCATATGTCACGACCGACCTTACGCAAGTTTTATATATTCTAATTTTACATTTTGTGCTCATGTATTTATTCCGCCAAATTAAATCTCTAAAGTATCCTGATATTAATGCTGCCTTCGTTGTTTGTGCTCTTACTTCTTCTTCACTCTGCCTGTGATATCGCTGGGTGGACTGAGTAGCTCAGTGGTTTCATAGCCGGTCCCAAGCCCGGGTAAAAGAGGAGGGTTCCAAGTGAGGCTAGTGACCTGCTTGGGTAGAAAAAACAAAGTGCTCAGAGATCCAACGGTTTAGCCTCGGATGTGACTGGATTAAATAATGACAACCTGGCGAGAAAAAGGATTAAGCGCAAAAGGAAAATGACTTTACTTAGAATTGGATGCTGGAATGCAACATCATTTAATAATAAAGACCAAGAAATTTTACTCGAAATAAAAAGACACAAATTAGATGTATGCGCCCTTTCGGAGACTAAAAAGAAGAGCCTGCTATAGATGCTATATTTATAATGTGCCAAATAACTAAAAAAGCCATAGAGTTTAATAAGGCAGCCTTTATGTGCTTCATTGATCTCACCCAAGCGTTTCATAGGATACGCTTAACTGATGTTATAACTCTACTAAAAAAAAGTAACGTTCACCCCACTATAATAAGAGTTATCGAAAAACTTAACACCGATAATTATACCTTTGTGAGAACGGCAAACAAATTAGGCAATAAAATACCTGTGGCAACCGGTATCAGACAAGGGGATAGCCTAAGCCCAATCCTGTTTAATATTATAACGGACGAAATCATCAACGAAGTAAAACAAGCCGGGAGAGGATACCGAATGAGAGACAAAGAGAAAAGAGATAAAATGATCATTTTGCCCGCATAAATTAGATGAAAGGAAGAGAAAGCCAAATATAGTAAATAGAGTGTATTCGCTGATTTATCGGCAATTTGTTGAGCTGCATGAGAAGATCTTTTACTGAATGACAGAACAGCCTGTTAAAAAGTAAAACAGAGAAAAACAGGAAGAACAAAAAATATATGGAGAAGGATAAATTTTAATCTGGATTTCAAAGTAAAGATGATAATGCTTCCTAGCATGTTGCCCAATTTAGACCCTCTACGGAGCTATACGTTTTGCTTCCCAGTCGCTCTGCTCCATGTAGTTATTCAAGCGCCAGTCAAAGGACGTGAATATAGAATAAATCGCACTCCTGTCGCTTCTGCTCATCAAAATTCGTGTTGTCTAGGAGGTTCCTCGCAAATGTCTTTATCGAGAATATAGCTAGTACGCTAAGAAATACAAGTATATAGAAATAAAAGTGAAGGTCTACTCATTGAGATAGCTCTGGCAAAATCAACACCTACGCAAAGAAAGGCTCTGGAGAGTATCAACCGGTCTGCTGGTATTGTAGATATTTATTTACGATATGAATTGTGCGTTAAAGCGATAGCAAGTACCGATTACACTTAGATATTACACGTTTAACTGCGAGAGTTGAATAAGATTTCCCAAAACATTAATGGGTAATAAAATAGGGAATTTTGCTTATATTTTAGGTCAGCTTTTTATCTTATCTTGAACCTAATAACATTGTTATATTATAAGTGCCAGAGGAAAAATCAAAAACTATTTAGAGAGAGTTCATTCGATAGATTGCAAAACAAAAACAGTGGTACCATTCTAGCATGGTCAAGAGAGATATACAAAACTTGTCTATAAGTATAAAATTCAGTACTTCTCTGAATTTTTTTTAAGAAACTAAACTGTTTCTTGGCTATTAAAAAAGAGTGTCTTAATTTTTTTAAGGTTTGCTAAAATCGGCAAATCTACTTGAATTCTGCCACTAGGTAAAATTATATTAGTTCCAAGTAATATATTCTCAACTGAATCATCATTGTTTGAAAGAACTTCAGAGTCAGGGATCTCTTCGATTCCCCAAATTTCTCTTTATGAATTCGCTAAGACTAGGAGTGTCAACTAAAAACTAAATTATGAAAAATCAAAGAAGACAAAACAAATTTTCAGTGACGAGACCCACGATTACATATCCTAAATAAGTATTGATAAAGGTGGGGAGATGAGCTCCCATATTAATGACTAAAACTGAAATACAAATCTGCGCCTGGTATTAAAATCTAATTTTTGTTCTCAAAGAAAGACTATAAGAGATTCAAAATTTTTCTAAGAAGTGAATATTTTTTTATCATTCTTTGCAGATATGCGAAAGTCTTTAAGAACGGCAGCGTTGCTCTTAACTAAAGTTTTCTGTTCTACATACAAGATGTGCAAAAAAATCATGCAACAGTTACATTCGCGTTCATAACCATTTTTTAATATTTTAAAAACGACCTGTGAATTTTGATATTTTATACTAAGTTTATCGATCAATTCTAATAGTTGTCCCTTCAAAAGGCTTTTCAAATAATAATTTTTCGTTATCTTAGTATCATTTGAAACTAAAGCTGAAAATTAATCAAAGAATGAAGATCATTCAGAGGCTCCTCCTGTCAAAGGTTTAATATTAATTTTAGAAAGAGCTACATTTGACTTTTCAGCGGAAAGTGCTGATTAATTAGTTTTATCTAATGAGGAATTTAATCTAGCTTTACACATTTCGAATCTGTCTTCCACACTATCTTCAGTCAGAATCACCATCAGCTTCTACTTCAGACAAAGTTATTATCACATCTACTAATTATAAACTACATCTAATGAAGATAATTAATTATATCCAAACTATTGATAATTGGTCTCAATCAACGCAAACGTTTTAACTTGCTTATCACCTAAGAACCACTTTATCTAGATCACAATTCTATACCGCCTCAAATACAACTTTTGTAATAAAAATATGGGGCGTTTAGACAGTACCATAAATTTGAATTCACTCAATGCTAAAGTGATTTAAACAAATGACTTCTTTTTAATAATCTGCAGGTTTTTTCATACCATCGCTCCCAAGATCGCATGCAGTACTTCGACATTTTAATTCCTCAACACAGTTAATAACTATTTGAATCTAAGTAGGTATTTATGTCAAAGCTCTCCTCAATTTCGGTCCAAGTTCTCTCATATTTTTCTCATTATTTTTGGTGATTATAGATGAAGTATACTGTTCACTACTCTTTATTTATAATCATTTGGAAAGCATATTTTTTAAAATCTTTTATTACTGCTTGTATAACATACTCATTGTTTTGTTTCATCATTGCATCAGTCAGACAACCAAAAATTGTAAATGTTATTTAAAAATGATCATTTTTAGCTAAAATGTCTTTGGCTATCGATTGCCAATGGATAGAACCTCTTAATAATACTTCTGAAAATGAAGCAGCAGCAGAAAGGCAACGTCAATTTGAAGTAAGAATAGACCACAAAACTTTTAAAATCCATTTTTTTCTATCATAGATAGCAATTATGTACAAGTACATAAAAGGCTGTTAAATAGTGAATAACAAACAGAGAATAGTTACAAAAATAAATCATTCGATTGAAATAAATATGTATACAAAAAGCTACAGTGGGCACAATAAAATATATATATATATTACACGAAATTATAAAAGCTTATTAAAGAAAATGAAAAAGAATCTTACTAACACTATAGATAAAAATCAGTTTTAAAAAGAAAATGAAAAACTTACCGGCAAATATGAAAAAACAATTTCACCACTTATTTTACCTCTTGTAGGCGTTATAGATAAACATTTTGGAAGCTAGTCTGAGATTTTCGAATGTGTGACAAATAAATTTCTTTGAAAACTTGAATGTGGTAAATGGTAGGAAAAATATTAGACAAAAAACGTAACGTACAGGCGAATTAGCATATATTATAATATAAATTAAGTAGAATAGTTGCTTCTATACAAGATTGATAAACTCGAATTAGATATTTTAAAAGTTCACTTCTATTAATTGTACCACATTATTATATCTATTATTGGATTGTTTCTAATAAAATAGCTCATATTAGTAAGCCTACAAGTACAATTATTATTATTAATAGAAACATGAAAATATTTCGTAAATATTTTATATAATTATTTCGTATCCTTCCTCTAATGTTTTTGTTTTCGAGTTTTATAATATAAATTAATTAGAAAAAAAAATATATCAAAACTAGAACTATGTCTTAGTATTGTCTGATTCATGTTTCCATCAACGTAATGGATAGGGGTGGGCAGTAAATCGATTAATTAATTAATTAATCGGGTGATCCATTAATCGATATATATTTTTAAAAATAATCGAAAAATATCGATTAATCGGAAAATATAAAAATATCGATAAGATAATCTTGAGGTCGTTAAAAAGTTTCGCGGCTATGGCCTACACACTATTTTTCGTACAATCGTTAAAATAATAAAATAATCAATTTAACGATTAAAAAATTTATTTTCTGAATAATTATTTCAACATAATTCAATATCAGAATCTTGCTTCCAAATACCTTCTGCAGGTTCATTATTTGGTTTGTTTTTATTGGGAATCAAACCATAATGTCTTCTGTATGTTCCTAGTGGTATAGTCGCTTTTTTGTAAGAATCAAACCACAATCGTTCTTTTGAAGCATTATTTCCGATTAATCGATTATTTCCAATTTCCGATTATTTCGGATTGATCGATTATTTTTGATTATTTTATATAATCGATTATATTTTTTGATAATTGCCCAGCCCTAGCAATGGATATGAAGAGCGAGCTAAATTCTATCAAAAATTTATTCTAGATAAAAATCTTTAAATTTTTTGATCGGCAATTTTCCAAATGACATGCGAACGTGGTCACCATTTGTGACGTGGTGACGTAATAGTTACTTTTTTAAATTAAAATGTAGATTTTATGATACCTCATTTCAAAGGTTCTCGAATACTTTAATCTGACTAAACCAATTTTGTTTTGCCTGAGAATTTGCTACTTTAGTAAGATACTAATGACAACAAGCCGTTGTAGTTCATTATTCTAGATGACTTGTCTCGTTATCAATGAAATTTATCTTTAAAAAAAAGCCAAAGCATGAGAAAAACACAGAAACAAATCCTCAATTAATGGTAAATATGTCTAATATGCGAAACAATCTCCGGTATGTTCTTATCAAACTCAATCCCAAAATACTGAAAATAAAGCATATGCTTGAGGTTTCTAAAAAGACGTGGTTTTAGATATAAAACAGTAGATGGGAGGCAAACAATAATGGAAAGTAGTCGTTTGATAAAGTGGAGAAACGACAGTGATTCTGAGGAAGATAAATATGCTATTGATCTAAAATAATTGTATTGTAGTATATGTATTGTAAATGAAGACCACAGGGAAAAAACTTGGAATTTTCAAAAAAAATTGTCATAGCTATGAAGTTAAAAAGTTATTCCCCAGTATAATTTTATTCTTATGAAGTATTCACTGTATATCTATATTATAACAACAACAAAAAAATGGTCAACTTTTTCTGCTAAATGTTTTTTAGTTCTATGAGGAAACTTTATCAAAAATCGCTATGTAACTTTTACTTTAGTTTTTAAGTTGCAAATAAAACTTTGAGGCCACAAATTTGTATTTAATTTTACTGAAATTATCTTCGCTTGTTATATTAAGTTCAACTCTGTACAATTTTTAATGATATTTTCTACATCTATGTACGTTATTCCGATTATGGTTTTAGTGAGAACATCTGCGATAATGTTTTCTCTATACGATGACCGGCATTATACCTACTCAGACACATCAATCAGTCGATTGATAGTCAATTAACTTGAGGATAACTAGAGGCTTACATAGTATTTTAGTTGGAAATTCTTCTCGAAGTAAACCCAAACTCAAAAATCAACGTGTCATGACTAGTGATTTCATCATCATCGTACACTATTAAGAAAATCCTCATTTAAAATTGAGAATTGAGCTAATTCAGGGTTTTTATCTAAAATAAATTTAGGCCCAATAATGATTTTTTTTCATAAATTAGCCGCGCTCTGTATTTAAATGTATAAAATATTTTCAGTGTGGTCTATACTTCCATCCGATATTCAAAGGAGATTGGCCGGAAATTGTCAAAAAAAGAATAAGTGAACGAAGTAAAGCGGCAAACTATTCCAAATCCAGACTTCCCGAATTGACAAAAGAAGAAATTGAGTACGTTAAAGGAACACACGATTTCTTGGGGTTAAATCATTATATTACGATGTTAGCTAGGGATACCAAAGAAGCAGTAGCTAATGTAACTAGCTTTTGTGCTGATGTTGGAGTTGTTGACTCATTCGATTCTGCTTGGGCCGTAGAAGCTAATGGAATTTTTGTGGTAAGTGATGTAAATGAAAATTGACAATAAATCTGATTGTGATAAGTGCGTTAGTTAGTATGAAAGAAAAAAGGTATTGTGAACGATTAAAATGCCCTCAATTTCCGTTAAAACCGTACAAAATTCCTCAAATGTGCATCTGATATTAACCAAGATCTTCCTTAAATGTGACTTTACTGACTGCAAGGAGTGAAACTCCATTGATAAAATGTGTACAGTTTCCTTTCACTCAATGTTTAACTCTTTCACACCCAAAATGTCGACATTTTGACTCTTGCAATTCTCAAACATCTTGAGCTCACTGATCCTAGATTTGCAACTGTTGCTAAGATAAACATTCTCCTAGGAGCTAGTATCTTCTATAATTTAAAGGGTAATGGTCAAATACGGCTAGAGACAAATAAGCCCATTGGTCAAAAAACTGTTTTATGGTGGATGTTTTCACGCCCACCAAAATATTGGGTCAGATGTAGTATTTATTTCGTCAAACACACCAACTACATGGACTAACGTAATCATCCATTGAAAATTCATAATGTTCGAATGTACAACTTAGAAAATATACTTAAATATAAGTATGAGCAAATTTTTTTCATGTCACAGCATTATTTCACTTCATCCAATCACTCCAGAATTTTTTGCATCAAATCCCGGTATTGTATATGAATATACAATAATGTTTTTATTAATTTGTTGGATAGGGTGATCTGATTGTAGAATATCCGAAAATGTGTGTGGGACAGTGCCATAATCTTTCTTATTTCTAGATAGTACCTTTTGGAATTTACAAAGTACTAAAATGGCTGGTACATGAATATGGACAACAAGAAATTCTAATAACAGAACTAGGAATGGCTGACGATGGAACATACTTAATTGATTTTGACAGAATAGATTTTTATTGGGTGAGTTATAAGAATAATAATCATTGAAAATGTTTTTGTCAAGTGGGGGTTCCCAGATAGCTCAAGTAAATATTGTAATTGAAAATAACGAAGTTAACAATGAGATTTAAGGAATTTATTTTAACGGTTGCAAGGACAAAATCATTACACATCCTGCAAAAAAGCATAAAATATTATTATTGAAGCATTGTTGTTTTGTGCAGGGCCGGATTAAGATTTATAAGGCCCGGGGCTAAAATAATGACGAGGCCCCCTTAAGGAATTCGAAAACCCGGAAAAATTCACAAAATAATATCAATACGTTAGATTTGTGGTATCAACACATCAAAAAATACAGAATGATTTCCAAATGATGGGGCCCTCTTGGACCTGGGGCCCGGGGCTATAGCCCCCCCAAACCCCTAGCTTAATCCGGCCCTGGTTTTGTGTGAACCCGAATCAAAATATATGTAGCACAATACACATATGCCGGTATCAGAATGTGTTCTTGGCCATTAAGATTAGGTTGGAGTTGTACATATTCACTAGGTTTTGTGTTTTGGCTGCTATTATAGAGATAAAGAAACAGGTATTGATTAATTTGGTTTTCAAAAAAAAAGACTTGACGAAGCAGTGGATAAGACCCTGTGGTCGAGAGGATAAAATTAATTTAAAATATGGTAAATGAATATCGTAAATCACGATATAAAACACTTGACTTCACTTGTTGAATTATAAACCAAAACGGTTTCAGTCGGGTTGGAAGTATCCAGTAGTTCCATATAAAGCAAATTATCTAGATTTGAAACATTTTTTATTTACCTATATATGATTCGCTCAAAGTATATAAAATTTATCAGAAGTAATATCAAATTGAATAATTTCATAATTTTGCTAATCATGTTTTTAACAGTCTCTCGTTTCACGTAACAGGCAGGAAATTATATTCCTTGTAGCCTTAAGAACCCGAAATTCAGCGGGTAAATTTAATAAACGTATAAATATAATAATAAAAATATTTCTTTTGGAATCAGCATCAAACTTTACAGCATACATTACACTTCACATTTTGATTCCAACGTGACGTAACATTGTGCGAGAGATCGCGCATGCCTGCGCATAGGCATCCTGGTGTATGTGTATCCTGATATGTAGTACGATTTTACAAAATCCGGATCCTCTGAAGATATTACAGTGTATCTCTTTAGTATCCTAATTAAACGTTATTGTCATTGACTGATGGTTGTGATGACACTGTTATGGAGAAAATTAAAAAGGCCACAATTGTTTATCTGTATGCCTCATTCGAATAATTCACCATTAAGACTGCAGTTTTTAGATCAGCGATGTCCAACTGGCGGCCCGCAACCGGCCCGCGATGCCATTCGTTGTGGCCCGCGAAATGTTTTACGGAGAGGATTATATTTTCTTTATCCTTACATACCTTACAACATGAAAATGCGGTATCGCTTGAGCTAGCAAAGGTAAAAAATCTTTTACTGATGGCAATTTAATTAAAAAGTGTGCCGTTGAAATGGCCAAAGCTTTTGAAGATTCTAAAATGGCGGAGAAATTTCAATCAGTGCCACTTTCACATCAAACCATACAAAGAAGGATAGTTGCTATGGGTGAGCAAGTAGAAAAGTCTATGCTTAGCCTAGTTAAAAAAATTTCCTATTTCTCACTTTGTCTGGATGAAAGCACTGATCAATCAGATGTTAGTCAGCTCCTAATATTTGTGCGTACTACTTTTGACGATTTTACCAGTAAAGAGGAGTTATTTGATATCTACCCTCTTTATGGAACGACTAAAGGAAAAGACATCTATGAGGCTGTGAAGAAAGCAGTTGATAGAATTGGAGGTTTCGATAAATGTTCAGCCATAGCAACAGACGGGGCCCCATCAATGACAGGTAAAAAAACTGGATTAGTGGGTCTGCTTCGAGAGAATGGTGTTACTTGTTCTGCAATCCATTATAATATACATCAGGGAGCTTTATGTGGAAAATCAGTGAAGCAAAATCAAGTTTTTCAAACCGTGAATAAGATTATAAATAAGATTAGAGGTGGAAATCGATCCCTTCTACACAGGCAACTTTGGCAGTTTTTAGTGGAAACAGAGGCTGAGTATGGAGACTTGCTAATGTACAACCATGTAAGGTGCCTGAGTGCACGAAAGTGCATGGAACGGTTTTTTGCCATAAGGAAGGAAATCCCTGCATTCCTCAATGAATACGTTTCATTGGACACAACTGAACTACAAAGAAAGCTTGAGAATCCAGAATTCTTAAGACAGTTAGCTTTTTTAACAGATCTGACTAAGCATCTTAACAGTTTATACTTGAGTCTTCAAGGAAGAAACCAGACGGTTTCAGATTTAATCGGAAAGATAAACGGATTTCGGAATAAGCTGAGCGTGTTTAAACATGCTTTGGAAAAAAACAACCTGACATACTTCCCTAGCTGTCTGCAACTAGCATAAGAATTCAATAGTGAGGAAAATATTGAGTTTTCATGCTGCAGTTCACAAATTCAACAAGTTATTGATGAATTCAATAGAAGATTTGAAGAAATCGAAAGTCTAAAAAGCAGTTTACTGCTTTATAATAATCCTTTTGGAGCAATCATTGAAGATCAACCACCCGACTTACAAATTGAGTTTGTGACCTTCAAGCTGACATGTTCCTAATCACCAGACAAGAAAGGGGACCTGAATTTTTCAAAAACTGTCTAAAGAGAAATTTCCAAATCTATGAGATTTTGGACTGAAGATTACATCAATGTTCGGAAGCCATATACATGTGAATGTGCCTTTTCCTCCATGAAGTACATTAAAAACCACAACAGAAGCAACCTCACTGATTCTTCCTTACGTCATCTCATGAGACTGTCTACAACTGAACTGGAGGCGGACATTTCCTCATTTGTGGATGAAGCCGATCGACCACAGTCTTCACATTCTTCTCTTAGCTCTCAAAAAAAAATATGTATAAATTTTCCATTCATTTACAAAAACGTACTCGATGAGCAATAAAAGAAATAATACTTTTTTTGTTTTAATTATTTTTATACCTTACATTATTTTGTTATTACTTTAACAAAATTATTATATGGCCCGCAACCACATCAAAGGTTTTAGTTTTGGCCCTTAGTGCCTTGCAAGTTGGACACCCCTGTTTTAGATGATTCAACAAAGTGCCCGTTGCCATGTTCTTGAAATATTTCTTTTTTGGAGAAATTGAAAAGTTAATAGAAATATATGAGAAATTGCCGGTCGTTAGTTCCCTTGTCGTGAACAAAGTTCGAAACCGATTTTAAAATTGAAATTTCGTGTGACCCCTCAAATAAACAAGTTAAAAGCTTAAATTTTGCAAAAAGTGTTTATGAATGGAGCATTTTGGTTTTTAACCATTATCAAAAAAATGGTTCAAAATATGATTTCATCTAAACAATTGTTTTAGGATTATTTATGTCATGTTATTCAAGCCATTGACGAAGGAGTGAACGTTGTTGGGGTTATAATTTGGAGTTTAATAGACAATTTGGAGTGGATATATGGTTATAGGTAAAGACTATTTTGTACTCTTCCTTACCTCAGATGTCCAATTAACTGTTGAAGTTGAATAACCGATTCTTTTTTCAGTGCTCATTTTGGCATTTACCACATCGACTTTAACGATCCTGAGAGATTACGACTACCTAAGTTATCGGCGAGTTTCTTCAAAGAACTAATCAAGGCGAACGCATTAAATTGTGGTAAGCCCAGAAGACACTGGCCTGGTCCGATAAAACTACCAGCTTATGAACCTAGTAAAAACTGATATTTGTTGTCGTACCTGCTGAAACCATGTTAATAAAAAATTGCTTGCATCAAATTTTATGTGTGACTTCTTTCATACTGTTGTATATTCGAATTTCTGCAAAAATATTAACTGTAAAATTATTTAAAATATTTAAAAATATATATCATATATGCAAATTTCATTTAAAGATAAACATCAAATCATCAAAATTAATTGATAATGTAGAGGCTTTATTGCGTTCAGAAATGTGTATCGAAATAATTATCAAAAATTATCAAAAAATGTACCATATGCATTCAAATTAACTAAAAAAAAATATTACCATAATTACTCCCAATTAATTTTCTATTTGCATTTTTCGATTCCTTTAAAATACTTTACTTTCATGTGAACATACTGTTCACACTACAACTACACCAACAATAATTTACACTGGCACGCGTTTCGATAACCAAGAAATCATCTTCAGAAACTTCAGAGACTGAAACTTTGATTTATATCTTTGAAAGTATCGAAACGCGCGTTGAGTGAGTTTTGGTGTTGTTGTTGTAGGGTGAACAGTGTGTTTAATATGAATATCACCAGCGATTCCAAAAATTTTCAACTTTCACTTTGCCTCGTTGTTTGTAAATCCACAAACTTGGATCTGAATTTTAAGGTACTTAAATAACTCAAATCGATTTCAAATTTGGAAACACTTACTTAAAACGAATGTGATTTTTGTTCCAGATATTCTATCTTGATTAAACACAACAATTAATCAAATAATTTCTACGTTGAAATGATATTTTTTGCATAATATTAAGCCTCACACATTTGATATTCGATATATATGTTTAATATTAGTTTTACTTGGCGGTGATTTTATTTATTTAACTTATCGAAAGAAAACAATGCAGAAAATGGAATACAATTTTCTAAAATCTGATATTAAACATTTACTTTATGAAAATAATAATTCTAATAATTTCCAATTAAATGAAGATTATGTATCATCCATTATCCACAATTTTGCAGTAAAGTCTATTATCCAAAAACTTATTTTGCGTTGGGGATGATCAAATATTGCTAATTCACAACCTAATACAAAAAAAAACTTTCAAATAATCTTATACTTGATTTAATTCAAAATTGAATATCAAAATAGGAAAAATTGGAAAAAATTTCGTTTATATACGCATGTAGATCAAAATTTGCTTCATATCTGTGTTTTAACTGAGAATTGAAAGCCGAAAGTTCGATAAAATGAATATTAAGTAATTTTTAAATTCCCTTCAGACATCCATGCGTTGATCCTAAATGTAGTTTTAAGTAGTTATTCAAAGGAGAATGATTTATAAGCACAATAAGATTGGAAACATGGACGAAATTGAAATAAAAAAATATGTAAATTTTTTTCAACGAATACTACAGTTGAAAAACCTCAATATCAGTTAAGAAACGTTGTTGGTTATATAGAAAACTACTTTAATCTCAGAATATATTTGGAAAATATAGTATATCTTTTTATTTATCAGATATTTAATGAAAAAGTCGTTTTGGCAACATCTAATTAACGGATACGTTCTAATTAATGTTCAAAGTAATGTCATCCATTACCTCTGAAATCTTCGTTCCACTAAAACTTGAATGGTCACGGATGCTGTAGATAGCGCGCACATCTTGAGCGCTGTTGGCTCAAAATGATGTCCTTTGAAACATACAGTTTAAAATGAATATTTCTTATGCACAGGGCTAAATATAGAACTGTATCAATCCACACAACATTTGTCCATGAAAAAACGCAAAATTTCAATTTTCTTTTCATCTGCTGTCACCTCAAAACGTACACATTCCTTTTCAAAAAAATCAATCCACTGATTTGCATTCATACTCTTACTTATAAATTTTTCTAGTACAAATTTATCTGCAATATGTTTTAAGTTTTGTTGTCTACCTTCTTGTGTATTCGCTATAATTTTTTCCATCATTTTCTCCAAAGAAACTGTTTCCTTCCGATGTGCAGTTGAAGTCTTCCAGGCAATGGTATGAATTCAAAACGAAGTTTCTCCATCCTTATCTTCTTTCTTCACTGAAGTAAACGAAAAATGTCGTTTTATAAGATGATTCTCAAATTAACTGAAGTAAGCACATGTGTTGCTCTAAAAAATAAAAGATGTATTTTTATGACAAATGCACTACATAAGTGATATTAATAAACTATTTTATATAACATAACTAAATTTAATAGTTGTAAAATAATTTTACATAATAATATTTTAAATTTATATATATAAATAAATCACATTATTTAAAATAATTTAAATAAATTTAATAGTTAATATACGAGTATGAAAATTATGTTTCAAATTTCCAAGTTAAGAAAAGTCTTAAGTGGGATTTTCAAATGGGAAAATGACCCAATAAGCTAATATAAAGTTATTATTTCATTTTATAAACGGTTTTGATTGAATGTTGATTGGTATGTTGTATTAACAAGTCACGATATGCGCCACAGTTACTTGAATGCATGAGGAATACTGACTCAAACTGTTTGTTTGATTTTTTGTTCTGACGTCCGACAGCCTAAAGAGTTATTTAGACCTGGGCGGAGTAGTTAAGATGTTGATTGGAAGAGGGAGTGACAATTATGATATTACAAAAGAATTTCAACAGGAATAGAGCAATTGTAAGTGACACAGAAACGCCGTAGTGACTTTAATAAAAAAAAAAGTGAAAGAAAAACAAAATAATGTTTTAAAAGTGTTCCAAAGATGCTTAAAAAGGTTCTAAGGGAAATCATGAATGAAAACTAAAAGTAATCTCATTATCGTTTCAGTTTTACAATGACAAAAAACAATGTATTTTTACAACGGTATATATGTATATTGAGCAATACAGAATATTTTTGGTTGAAATACCCCAGGCAGAATAATATGATAAACAATGAGACGAGGCAGTTTTACAACAAAGGAATTGGACACACTCCAATAAACCCTAATTATCGGTAAATATCGGTAAAAGAAAAGATATTGAACGAAAGTTCTAAAAGTATGTGTCGTGAAGGATCAAAAAGCATGGGAAACGACGGTCTCTAATCGTAGTTCTCTTGGAGCTCTATACAATTAGCCGTATGTTTCTCCAATTTGTTCATTTCTTCCAGAAAATCAAACAGAATAATCAAAATACGTATTTATTTGGTAGTTGATTTAAGTTGGATTCATATCGTTTTCCGCTGAAATAGTTTTTTTATGGTCGAAAATTAGAAAGAAGGAAGATAGAATTATAGGAAAAGATTTCATGAGTAGGTATCATTCGAAATACAAAATTAAAATATTAATAAAGAGTAAAAGAAAACCTAAATTATTAATAAGTTGCAATCAGAAAAGACGGATACAATGGAAACGTGAGCTAAATTGATGCGTTTAGTAAGAAAAAACTTACAAGCTAAAATTGTATTTTACCTAAATTTTACACCTTTCCAAAGGTCCACAAACCCATCTTATCCATGAGATCGATTGTAGCCTTAATTGGAGCACCAACGGAACAAATTGCACAATTTGTAACAAATATTTTCACTAAATCATATTATTTAAATAACGATTACGTTGTAAATGATTCATTTGCTATTTCCAATCAATTTAATAACATAAATTTCTAGATAACCACGTGTTGGCTAGGCTAGATGTGGTTTCACTTTTCAGAATGTACACTTATAAGCTTGCCTAAGATTTATTGATAAAAGGGAACAGATACAGATACAGTAACCATTGCAGTATAAATGAGAATTAATTTTTAAAATAAATATCAATTCTTTTTAATAACACATATTTTTCTTTTAATCATAAATTTTACAAACAAACTTTTGGTACACCAATAGGTGTCTCAATGTCACCTGGCCTGGCATCTTATGTCATGGACGATGTATTAGACGTGGTTATTCCTGCACGATCTTCTCCTCTTCTTCTTTACACTTTTGCAATAGTTGTCCGTTGTCACTCTCCATTTATAAAATCTTGTCCCAAAGCACAATATCCAAGGATTACTCTAATGGTCTTCTGGATTCAGTGTTTCTAGAAAATTATCTTTTTCGTATCATCTTCATTGACACTTGGCCAAATAGCTTTGGATGTTGTGCAATCACTTCTCTTTGACTATCTACCTTTACGGAGACGTTGTTGGGGGACGACACAATAGATTGAGTTGAATTATAAATAGAAAAAGTTAAAAACTCTATCCTGGATTGGAAATGTAGAAAAGTAGAAGAGTGGTTGGCTACTCAAGTTTCCAAATCGTTGAAAATAAAGGGTAACACATTGAGCTTCCTTCCAATAGAACCAGGCCCAATCTAGATAGAATATTTAACTTCTCGGTGGATGTTATAACGATAAACAACTGAAACAAATTACAGGGGTCGGATAGATAACTGGTGACCAAACAAATTCCGTGCCTGTTAAGGCGGAACAGGTGAGTAGTAAGATAAGCAGAAGAAGTTAGCTTGTTTCTTGCCTGGATTTTACATTCACCTTCGTAGAGACTATCTCAAGAGCAGACTTCTAAGAGATATGACAATAATTATCATTAATTCCTCTTTAAATAGTAATATAAAAGAAATGAGAACAAAAATCCGAGGAATCACAATTATATATACCACCTGGTACACAGACGACTCCAAAATGAAAGTCTTGGCCGGAGGACATCCCAAAATAGGCGAATCTTTTTCGCTTGGGGGACACGCTACCGTCTTTCAAGGCGAGGTAGTCGGTGTGAAGGAATGTGTACGCCATAAATAACATAAGAAGTAGAGCTACCATACAAGCCATGGAATGTTCTCTAAGCAGATACTTTGGGTGAATAAGACGATTAGCAGATAATGCGGCGTGAAGATTTTGTTGCACAGAGGACAAAACCTCTATCTACATAATCTCAAAGTATGAAACATACGGAACTTCAAGAGCATTTCACCTGGGTGTGTATGGAATAGAAGACGAAGATCTCTATCATCTACAACTATCCCACATTCTGAACTTTCTAAAAGGATTAGGATTAATATATTAGCTGTAAACACTGGCTTACCTAGTATTGTAGATGACACCGCGATATCTACATACTTACATAATAAGTAGAAGGATTATAAAATTGCACAAAAAAATATTCAAAATTTTATATTAAAATTCATCAAAATCTATCACAGACACTCGAGTACGATTAAATATAATATCGTGATGCGCAGGAGGTACTGGAAATATTCCATTAAATTCCCCAACCTGTTTTCTAACATGAAATATTTTCGCGGGATGTCCCGTTTTGAACGTATGCAACGTCCTTTTTATATCAGTAATTTGTTTCGCTGTAGCTTGACTGATTATCAGGCCGAAGAATATCAACTGCGGGTTACATTCCAAAAATTCCGAAAAAATATATCGAACGTTCTTATTGTCGATGAAATACGCTTGATCGCATTTAATAAATGTTCTTTGTAGTATTTTCCTGGGCATTTTCGACAATCCCTTCAATATTTTCTCCATAGATAAAATGGAACATTCGATTCTGAAAACATGAAATTAATTAATACAATTTTGAGTAATTATTTTCAGACTGATTTTTAATAGCCCTGGATTTATAGTTAAATTGGTGGAGGGGCACCAGTTGAAGGACTTTTTAGCACTCCAGTAAAAGTTTACAGCACACCGTTATTGTGAAAAGGACTGAAAAAGGCAGAAAACTGGCAACCGAAGAGTTTGGGGATATATTGCTTTATCTTATATCTATTAGGGTATTTTTAAGAGGAAATTATGACAACATTGGAAAGGGAAAAAGACAATTTTCTTCGGTTATGATCAACGAAACTATGAGGTAATAAGGAGGGTTTTCAGATGATATTGTTGCCCAATTCGATAGTTCGAGTCACGTTTCGAACTTATACAACATTTAAATGGGTTGGATTAGTACTGCTACTGAAGGGAAAGTGTGATTTATATCAACAAGATCCTTTTTGAAAGATAATTGAGTTTGGATGCAGTGGACGTTTGCTCTATATTCGATTCCGTTCAGGATAATACCTCAATGAGGTCTTCATACTTTGTCAAAAGTAGGAACTAGATCCAATTGAAACGCGTATATATACAGTGTGTAATAAAAATATAAAAATAAAAATTATACACAACGGTAATTAAAAAAGAAAATAAATGAAAAGTTATTGAATAATACCTGAAATGTTTCAATGCAACCGCTTTTTCCAAATGCAGATTTAAATTCGTCACAAAAGGTTCATTCGGCGCAATAAGTTTTAAGCTCAAGTACTCCAATCGACATCTAAGAAACACCTGAAAAATTATAACAATATATAATATATTCAAAAATTTTAAATGACTCAGTTATAGTTGTGTTTTCCCATATACTCATATTTGTAATAATAAATTGAGATATAGTAAATTAAGTTATTTCAATTAGAGGAGCAGCATACAAGGGAACGAAATACCCAATAATTTGGCTAGAAACAGGGTTTTCCCCTGACTAAAAACCGTTTCACATGAAGTTATCACTTCGGTCATTAGGATCGATCAATCGAAACCAGAAGCTGCATCCAAAAAAAATGATTCATTAATGTTGCGGCACAATATGAAGAGTAGTAGAATATATGTTCTAGTTCTAGTGAGGACGGAACATAGATCTTTTTATGTCGTAGAGATAAAATCTGCTTTCATTTGAACAATCTTCAACAGCCAAATCGATATGTACTCTAGTATGGTCTACAGGTAAAAACTGGTCCTTATCCTTATCCATATCCATTTGCTTCCTGTAACTGTGTCTGCACTGCAGCAATCGACCTGTAATCCACCGATCGTCCTGTCACAAACCTTTATTTCAAAGCAGAAACTCTGGAACTTGCCAAGTTATGCGATGTCTACCTTGACCAGGTCTTCTTCTGTTTCCCTATTTTAGTAATTTATCAGTTAAACTTGTATACCAAGGCTCCAGTAAAACATTTATTCAAGAAAAACTTGATGTTTTTTTAACAAGTTCACATAAACTTCACTACACTAGCGCTCTCTAAGTCTGAGCTCGCATATGAATAGTCCTTAGCGCGCCACATGCAAAATGAACTTCACCCCCTATAATGTTCGATCACATGGGAAACGGATATATGTGATACACCAATTCTTCGAAATCTTATTCAGTACAGTATTTTTTTAAGTCAAAAACAAGCACAGGGTGGTAAATCTATACTCAAGTAGTATATGCAATGTGTAGGTACTTGTTTTGAACTTCTCTAGGTTATAGTGTTCGAGAAAGACATGCCTTGGTAGCTGATTCCAGAAGAAGTCCAGACGTTCTAGGCATTTCCATGCAATACTCGAGTAGTACCTGCAATGCGTAGGCACTGTTTTTTAACCTTCTCTAGGTTGTAGTGTTCAAGAAAGACGTGCTTTGGTAGCTGATTCCAGACGTTCTGGGCATCTCCATGCAAAATCAATGTTCATAATCTACGTCAGTCTGTTAAGTAGACCTTGCAACTACTGCCTGGGTGGAATTATGTTGAACAACTGGAATGAACTGTTAATATCGGTAAAACAGAGTCAGTTCAGCGACTTTTCTACTATGTTTAAAGTTTCTGGCTAACTCTGGATCGCCTATGAGTCGAATTGCTCTTTTCTGTATTCAATCGAGGATCCTCAGGGTATGCTTGGAAGCCGAGCTCCAAATGTCCGACCAATATTTCAACATTGAACTAATCTCGGGTTTGTAGGAGATTAGAAAATGTTGTGGAGTATATAGTTTTTTGGTTTTAAAGAGACAGGTTTTTGTGAAATTTTCTACTTTAACCGGCACTACGGTCGTTTGGTCTCAACAATCGACTACCAATCCTTTCTTTACTGAGCATGATGCCTCCAACTTCCTACCCCTAACTGGATCAGGTCCGCCTCAACGCTCTCCTGCCAGCGAAGGCGCTGGCTGTCTTCCTCTCAGTAGCCGTCCTCCAGGAACTCCAAACTGAGTGATGATGATGATGATATTTTATGTCCAGATAGGACCAAATCCGGAGTCGCAGCACTTGCCATCCTTATAAGCACAGTAGCTTTGGTCTGCGCTGTATTCAGCTCACACATACTTAAATCTAGTTATTGAAAAAATTGCTCAATTCAATTACATACTACTAAATAAATATCATCAGGAAATTAACCTCAGTTACACAATAACTTATACACAAAATAACTAAACAGAAATGAAGTATAAGAATTTTTATATAAAAACGACATTTTTTTCCCAATAGCAAATTATTAGGCCAATCAGGTCTTCTAGAATAAGTGTATACCTAATTTGCACCTAATTTAATTACAATTTTTTACAATAACTATGACTACATGACCTAGCAACAACTGGAAGCAACAGATTATGGAGAAGACACATTGTTATGGTGGGTATAAGTCTCTGCTTGGCAATATAACTCCGTTATCAACTTCTAAAACATACCTTTTCTAAAAATGATCCATCTAATAAGTACGGTATCTCTAAGGTGAGTCTTCGCAGTGTTTCGAAATTTTCTATAAGAGAATAAGCAGATATTACGGCACTGCTTGTACACCTTCAAATTAAAAGAAAAACTTCAAACGTCAAGTTTTTATAAATAATATTTAAGCGTAGTAATAATTACTAATCTATCGAAAGGAGTTTTGAAACTAACAGTTAATTTAACTATATGCACATTTATAATTCATTTGGAGTAATAAATCTTCATGAACCTTACAAAAATAATAGAAAATAAACCATGCAAGTGTAATAAACAAGGATATATGAGAAAGTAATTTAAAAAGCTGGCTGACAAAAGTAGTCAAGAGAATCTATAAAAAATAATTTTTTATCCGACTAAATTATATAGCGCCCTGTAACTAAAAAATACTTTCACATCTAAGCAAACCTAAAACTAAAAGGTAAATGAATATATAAAATAAAAAAAAGGATTAAAAAAAACATACATTGCACAATGATATATCTCCAGTTCAACTAATTTATTTAGACGTTTAGATATTTTTTCGAATGGATGATGAGGGAGATCTTTTTTTACACCAACTCTTGCTTTCTTAAAAATCTTATGATCTTCTTCCTGTTCATTACTTTTCTGGGAACCTAAAATAAACCCACAGAAAATTTGAGAAATGAACAAAAAGAAATTAAATCAGATATTTTACTACAATTAAACTGTTAAAATATCAGGGCCCACTCCAACAAACCCTCCTCCTATTAAAATTCTCATTATCCTACTAAACTTTAACAAATGTGTTTAAAAGTCTAAACTCCCTGTTTATTACTACCACTACATCAACACTACGTTTCGACAACCAAGTTATCGTCTTCAGAGATCGGAAACAAAATAACAAGTAAATTAAGGCAACATGCTTCATTTTGAAATGATTTGTTTAATTCGCAATATATATACTTGGAAAGGATATGTAAGAGCAAACGAATGCCAGGAAAAAAATGAATGTACAATGTGATTTATTAGTAATGGTCAAATATTATAAATGATAACAATGGGTTAAATTTGCTCCTTGGTGAGATATTAAATTGTCATTAATTAAATAGATTTTGCTAATTTTATATAATCGCTGTCATCTCGTTTCTTGGTTATAAATTTAAAACTCATCAGATTTTAATGGATTTTTTTTCAATCTTAGTTTCAAGATTTTAATTTAAAGCTTTATATTTTCATGCCAATGCACTCGTTTGCTTATAATTTTTAACCTTTACACAAGTAATCGAATTAGGTTTTTATATATATTTTTCTTACCATTTTATATTATATATATATATATACATATATATATATATATATATATATATATATATATATATATATATATATATATATATATATATTAAAATTAGTATAAGGTTAGGTTAAAAGTAAGTGATCATAATGTTGATTTAATTTTTATTAAAATATGTAACTAAGTATGAGGTCAAGTTACGTTATGTTTAAAATAAGTATAAGCAATAGCGCCAATTGGTAAAAGGTTTTAAAAAATTTAATGAATTTTTAGTATATACTCACCCTGAAATAGACATGTCCTAAAATTTAATCTCTGTAATTCTTTACAATTATCCGATTCCAGAAGTTTGTATGCAGCTGTCACATATTGCAGATTACAAAAAATTATTGAATGAACAAAATTAAGATTTTCAAACTGAATACTGTTCAGTTCTTCTGGGATACTCAATAACTGAAATAAAAAATATTTTCGACACAGAAATAACGAAAAGAAAAACACTGATCCTTCGAGCCTTCCATAGGTTACTGATTCTTACCCGGCTCGAAGGACCATACAATATAGCTGTAATGGTAGTATACTTAACTTAGAAAATAGATTTGAAAAAAAAATTCTCTTCAATTCTAAAACACTATAATATTAAAAACCATAGAGGTGTAGTACATTACCTTACTCTCTTTGGGTCCACAAGGAAGGTCAGAATGTAAACTTAGAAATACATCCCAAGCTTTTTCTAAATCAGTTTCTCTAGGATCAAATATAGATTTCACTGTAGTACTCGGTTTTCGATACTGAATTTTTTCTAAAATATAGTAGTTACACATAAACCCATTTATGTGAAGAAAATGTCATACCAAATATTAGTTCGATGTCTGTGTTCCATCTTTTGCAGTCGAATGTTTTTGAAAGTCCGGCAAATGTAAAATCATAAATAGGTAATACAGTTCTTGATCTTATAACAAGTTTTTTTAAATTCTTTAACTGAACTACCCATCTTTGGAAGTTTACTTTATACAAAGAATCTGTATCATCAAGTACCTAAAAAATTATCCCAAATTTTATCAATTTTTCAATATATCTCAAAATTAAGGGATAATTTTTTAAATTCTAGTTTTTTAAACTGACGCCAACAGGACAAAAGGAGTTAATTAGAAATATAAAAAGCAAATTATATATATATATATATATATATATATATATATATATTTTAGGTTAGGTTTAAAATAAATAAGAGGTTAAGTTGAGTCAGGTTTAAAATAGATGTGAGGTTAGAATAGGTGTTAGAGCTCAGAGAAACGCTAGGTGTGGCTGGACTTTCAGAAAAAGGTCAGCTACTTGACCCAAATCAAATCCAGCCCACCGAGCAAACCATCTAGGATTTACCACAGGAGACGTTAATTATATTGATCAGCAATGAGGCTTCATTTTCAATCGAAAGCAGAGTGCTATAGAAGAAGACGAGTCTATAAAAGACCTGGAGGAAGATTCGCGCATTGTTCCATAAAAGGAAACGTGACTTTTGGAGGAAGTTACTTGATGATTTGACTGGCATTTCAATGGAAACAAAAACCGAGTTGGTTTTCATTGAAATTGGAGGTGGAGCGGGGGGATTAAGGGCGAACCGATACATAGAAGAAATTTTAGAGGACCACGAAGTTTGCTACTCCAGTTTCATCAGCAAAAACTTCATCCTAATGCAGGACAATGCCTTTGGTCCAAATACTACAGATACCTTACATTCTGTATTTACAGTAAGCCGAAATTTCCATTATGGATTTTTTTTAAAGTTATCAAACAGCCAATTTTTCAAAAACTTGCACAATTGAAAATTTCGTAATATGACACTTAATTAGCACTTAATTTTTCGCTTATTGTTTTTTGTGCTTGCTCATATTGCTCTGCTAACTTTAGTAACATCTTCCAATCTCTGTTCTGTATCTAGATACAATGAAGTTCTTGTAACGAAGCGTCTTCTTAATACCTGTGTCCACAACAATCAATTTTGATTGTTTATTGCTGGTATTGGTCTTTAGAAACTGTACTAAAGCTCTAGACATAGTCTATTGAGTCATTCTATTGGGTTATTTTAATTTAAAAAGTTCAAGGGAAACCGAAAAAATTATTTATTTACTTTGTCAATATTATAAAAAATATTTCATTTTATTTAATACAAAACCAGTGCTCCATAACAATAGAAAATTATTTTTAATTAATTTAGCATAAGATAAAACTTTTTATATTATGATGAATATGTTAAATTTTGAAAATTATATATTAATGTTGCATCAAATTGTAATTTGATTATTCCATTACTAAGAGTTAAATCACTGTTATAATAAACTCACCCACAATTCATCCAGTTGCTTAATTCTAGAAAAAAATAAATCTAATCCTGATACAGCATTCCCGTGCTCCAATTTTTTAGCAATTATTTTTATACATAACTTTCTTAATGATTTCAATGACCGACTGGCTTCTATAGTTTCAGAACCAAAGTGTTCATCTTCCACAGATATTGCCAGTTTATGCAGCTAAAAAATTATTAACTATTCAATAGATTCAAAAAATTATACTATAATTACCTACTTTAGAATATTCTACAGTATCTTGATACTTCAAACCTAGCTTTGTATCTATAGCGTATAATTCACTCAAATTCACAAGTTTTTGAAGTAGTCTCCTTAAGTCTTGAGTGGGTATCCAATATAAACAATTTATATTTAAAACCTCAATAAGGGTTGGATCCATTTTTATTGAAATGAAACTACAAATATTTTTATTGTAACTTTCAAATCTTCTGGACCAATCTGTAATTCTGGAATAACGATTCTGTCAATATTAATTATTTCCAAATGATAGTAAATCATTTTAAATGGTATTGAAACAATGAAAAATTATTACATACTTTGTAAATAATAATTTATTGTGACAAAATTTTGAATATGGAAAAAGATCTGAAGTTTAACGTATAATAGAGGGGCTTGGAGGAAGAGGAAAACAATACACAATTCACAAAATCTTGATATACTACGAAATATGGTTAATCATAGAGGTAACAGACCTGTTTTCAAGCAAATCCGTCAATAATACATTAAAGATTCGTTTGAATGTGTTTTATTGGTCAAGAAGGAACCATGGCATCAACAAGTTTAACAGGCGTTAAGTGTAGAGTGCTCCAAAGCTGGTAATTGTGCTAGATCTGTATCGAAATTTGGTTTAGATAATACTATACAGGATGAAGTTTATGTGGAATCCAGTTATAATACTGGATATTACGAGAAAAAATATCCGGAATATATAAAAACATATGCCTAATTCCCTTTTAATAAATTTAGGGATAGAGATTTTGCTGGTATTGAGAAACAAGTATGCTCTCTAGAAGAGTGGCATAATGCTGTTGGAATCAAAAATAAAAAATACTTTCAAAGTAATTCCAATGACATAAGCAATTTTATTGCTTTAGACATATTCTAACAGACACAAAAGAAAACATACATTGCAATTAGGTACGGTTTGATTTGAGTTGGAGCATGTTCATAAAACATTACCTGAATGTGTGATGTTAATAGAATAATTATTTACGATACTTTATAACAGGGCTCAATTTTTAAGTTGAAAAAGGCAATAAGCCACATTTTTTCCTAGTGATATTTTTTTATTTTATTAGATTATTTTGATACATTTATATATAACTATTAAGAAACTTTGTGTATGATTAATAATTACAATTTCAGGATTTGCTTAAAATGTAAAAATTTGAAATAACTCGAATCTAATATACCAGACAATGTTTCAAATTTAAAAAAATAATAACTAAACCAATGATAAAATTGTTACAATGCGATGAATGAAATGTTTTATTTAAAACAAGCGAAATATATTAGAATAACGGTATTATTATGTAATTTATCACTTTTGAATCAAAATAATAGATTTAATTTCAATTACAGAAGAAACTGAATATTGGAATGCGAAATTTATAACTAAATATATGTTAACACTATTACCTTATGACATATTTTTCTTTCAAAAAATAGTCCAAACGTGGAAATACTTCACAAAATTGTACTAAATCATAGGTATTCAAATGTTTTAAAATGTTAATCAAAATTTCATTAGGCAGTCGATCCATTATCGGTGAGAAATATGTATGCAAAGTTGATATCCTTCATAACATATCTTGAAAAATTCTTCCGAGTATTAAAAACAATATTTTCTGCTCAACTCTAAGGTTAAGTTTATAATGGCCAGCTGGTTCTGAATCATAGAAAAAAAATAATGATAGTGAAATTGAAATAGTGTTATTAGACGAAAGAGAAGGAGCATGGGTTCATCTATGGAGGGTAACTACCCTCCTTAGGTTCACCAATCTCTATCTCTCTCCACTCGCCAACAAATTCGATATTTGTTATTCTTATGATATTCCTACCACTTCAACTTCGACGTAATTTCGATCTAATCATAATAGAATAGAGAGAGATAGAGATTGATAAACCGATCGTTCTTCCTCCATCTGTCAACCGTTCGGGATCACTTCAGCAAGCTCCTGCACATCGCTCTTTCTATTTTTACTATTTTCTCTATGTTCTATATGTTCCCTAACAACCACAAACTACCTAGTCTATAGAAGTTTTAGTGAGTTGAGTGTTTATTGAATTAAAGTCTTAACAATTTAATCGATATATAATAATAAATCAAAATATGCAAGTTATACAGGGACATATTGGAAAATTCTTAGCCTACTATAGAACCAAACAAAATTTCAATGTCAAAATATTTTATTTTTCAACATATTCTCTTAATTGGATACATTTAGTACAGCGAACCTGCAACGTCTCTAGACCATTAAAAAAATGTTTCTTCTTGCTCTGCAAACCAGAACTTTTCTTACTTCCTCGATGGAAGAAAATTTACAACCTTTTCAACTTTTTTTCAGTTGAGGAGAGAGATGATAGTCAGACAGGGCCAAATCTGGTGAATAGGAGGGGTGTGCTAGTAATTAAAACCCATGGCAACATGAGATTTGTGTACAGAGACGTTGTCCTGCAAAAACATAACACCTTTGGATAGCTTTTCGCGTCTTTTCTCTTTAATTTTTTCCTGCAGAGTGGTTAGTAATGTCGAATAATAATATCCAGTTATCCAAAAAATCAATCATGATTACTCCATGACAATCCCAAAAAAACTGAAGCAAGAACTTTTCCAGCAGATTTTTAGAGGACCAGATTGTGGTCATTCCATCGATTGTTGCTTTGTTTGTGGATCGTAGAAATGTACCCAATTCTCATCCATAGTAACAATTCGGTTTAAGAAGTCTACATCGTTTTCAAATCGAGCACAGATCGAACGCGATGCTTTTACCTTTGCACGCTTTTGGTCAACATTCAAACATTTGGGTATCCATTTTGCAGCAATTTCTCTGATGTCCAAATTGACGTGAACTATATGATGAACGGGTTCGTATGAAATATTCAGTGCTTCAGATATCCGTTTTAGCCCAATTCGATGGTCTGATAAAATCATGTCATGAACATCGATATTTTCGGGGACTGACACAGAAACTGACCTTCCCGATCGCTCATCATTTTCAATGGAAACTTTACCTCTTTTGAATCATACATACACTATTTTAAGAACTGGTTGTCGAGCTACACGGGGTACACTATTTATAGTTTCCGGCATCGTTCGGTAGACGGTGACAAAATCGTAAAATTATTGACGATTGCTATATATGCATCTTTCATAGTGTTACCAACAGTAGACTATTTGTTGAGTATACATAGAATAAGTAAAAGTATTGAAGTTTCATTTCAAAAAATTAGAATTTTATTTCATCTATGCTAGTCGTATAACGGGTTGCGGATATGACAGGCGCTTTAAAAACACTTTCAGTAGGAATCAAACAAAAAAATTGGATTTTCACGAAAATCTATAATTATTCCAAATCTATTTTCTTCAACAATACCGACTGACTCAATGTACCCTACATCCAAAAAGGTACAGTCAGAAATCAAACAAGAAAATTGAATCTTCACGAAAACCATTGCTCAAACTCAAAACTGATGTGATTTTCGAAATCTCCATGAGAAAAAACATGTAACCCCTAATTTTTTTCGATACTTTCGAAGCATGTCATTTTTTAAAATTTTCAAAGGCATAAAGGCTTTGTTATAAAAATGACAAAAAAATCTTTCGTCTCCGATTTCGCTAGAATTTTGCACAGGGGGGTATTTTAATCTCATTTTTTAAAAATTATGTTTCGCTTGTTCGAGATAATTTCAAAGCATGGACCTCAAAGACATCTAATAAAAAAATGTTTTTGGTACGTATTACATGACCCTCTAATACACACCTTTTTAACAAAATTGGCGCACCCTGTATATCAATATAATTTTCTATTGTATACAAAGAGAAGTAGGCACTTAAATAAAAAATGTTTTCTACTGCAATTATTACTGAAAAGTTATGAAATACAACTTTTCAATAAGAGATAGCACTGTTGGGTATTTGACCATTATCCACTGTTCGAAGTATGTGTAATTCCATTTTTAGACGTTTCCATTCATATTTTTGTGATGGTGGACACTCAAATATGTTTCTCCATCCTGACACAACTTTGGTCCTAATGAAAAAATAAATTGGTGTGGAAATAACAGACGCCATCTTCTACTCATATTTGTAAATAAGTGGCAAAAAGCCTTGAGTGGAGACATACGGAAAGGCAGAAATTAATATTGAAATGAGCTCAGTATGAGCTTATGTACACAGATGGCGTTGCTACTGCTAAAAATCTGAAAAAAACTTAAGTTTTTGAGTTTCTGCAAATTGAATAAGTGACGGGATTTGCTAATTTGTGTCCTGAGTAAATACTTTTGATTTCAAGATAAAATTTTTAAAAATAAACCGTCAAAAGTTAAAGGTGTGAAAGCAGCAAAGCAAATTTAGTATTTCAAAAACATTATACAAATAACCGTCCTAGTCTTCAGATCTGGCATCTTCTGAACATTATTTTTTATATGATTCCATTTGTGACAAATTCATGGCACTCATGCTCGCCGAAAGGTAATTTTCATGAAAAATAAAACAAAACAAATTTCAATAATTTCATTTATTAAATAATTTCGTCCCCATCGTTTCTTGACAATAGGTACAATATAAACATTACCATAACAGAAAAAAAACACGTTATATTACATCACGTCTCGCTACCTCAAATCAAGTCACGTCACGTTACGTTACGCCGAATGATGTTACGTTACGTTACGCCGAATGATGTCACGTCACGTTACGCCGAATCACGTCACGTAACGTTACGTTAATATTACATTTGGACATAACTAAAATATAAATAAATATGGTTAAGATGTTATGTTGTTAGCTTACATCACGTTATATTACATCACGTCACGCTACCTCAAATCAAGTTACGTCACATTGTGTCACGTTAAGTTGCGCCGAATCACGTAAATGTCACGCAATGTTACGTTGCATAACGTCACATAACGTTATGTTAATATTACATTTGGACATAAGTGAAATATAAATAGATATGGTTAGGATGTTATATAGTTAGGTTATGTTAGATTAGGATACGTCACGTCACGTTACATTACGTCAAGTCAAGTAACGTCATGTTACGTTACATTTATATTACATTTGGACCATAACTGAAATATAAATAAACATAAGAATTCTAAAATTAGAATAACAATACCTTGAATGATATTGAAATATCTACCCTTAAATCTATCTTCTACCTACCTACCAATAATTATTGAACCCCGAGAAGCTCATACAAGAAATAAAATAAATGAAAAGTGAATGTTTAAATATACCAATCAGTTTCTGAAAAAGATTCTGAATTTACTAGAAAACTTCATTGGTTTGAATGTTTTTCTTTTTAAAAAAGAAAGATATTGAAGCAACTAGCTTTTATAAACAAATTTCACTAAATTCAAACAACAAATTATTTTTTCTTTTCTACACCTATCAATTATCAAACATGACGAACGAATACCAGAAAAAAATTGATACCTCGACATAAAAAGTTTTTTATGAAACCGTTTCTTCAAATGCTAATCATTTCAAAATAGTTCTCTACACAACTTTATCAGTTCTCCATGTTTCTGAAGTGGTTAATTTAGTTTTTCAAGAATTTTAAGTAGTGTTGCCACTTATTATTTTGGAGAGACGGTGAAAACATCATCATTTCCTAAAAATCTAATAATCAATCCTGCCAAATATCAGAGTGAACTCTTTTCTTTTGGCCACAATTTGTAAAACCGTCGGAACCCATAGTATTTATCACTTTATATTATGTTATTTGCACACATTGAAAGGGTCTTATTCAAAAAATAATTATCTATACCTACATAAACAAGAACAAACAATAAAACATCTGATCCACAGATATGAGAATATTTTTTCGAAACGGCTTAATGGACACATGGACATGGAAGCTTACGATCTTTTTTGCAAACTATTAATTTGAAATATACTAATATACTAACCTATAGTAATTTTACACAAATCATTATATATGTCATATTTCTAAACTGATACTCCCTCTATACATTATTATTATATGTAAAAAATCACTCACCAGTTCACAACTTCGCCGTCTTGCTATATAGTTAAGAATTTTCGAGGTATCCATAATTTTCACAACACAATATTATATTAAAACACGGATAATTCTTTATCGGATTACTGTATACATGCACTTCCACGAACGTCAAAGCAAATTAAATCACTTTTAATTAATTTTAAATCCGTTTCACGAAAATTTTTAAATAAAAACTATTTTCTATTGATATACTGTAATGTTTTTTTGTTCAAAATAAAAACTTCCAACTTTAGTCACATTTTTTAAACTAGACATCGAAAGATTTTTTGTTGTTATTGAACAGATCCGGTCTATCTGTATTTTATTCTTACAATAACTTTTTTGTTCTGCAATCGAATAGGTATTTTAATAATAATAATATTAACAGTTCAATAAATATGTAACAGGTGGAAAGTTTTAACGTTAACAATAATTGCGGCGAACTATAAAGAAAAATGGCCGACATGCTGTCTACACAGACAAGGGCCAATGAACTTTTTGATGCTATATTTTAGATTATTGTTTATTCAATGTCTATAAGTAAATAGATAAATCACACAATTTCAAATAACCCGAACAAGATGATCAATTTAAATTAATTTGAAAATAAAATAAAATGTAATTCACTGAATTCATACATCTTTTAGGAAACTTTAATTGGACAATTCTCGTTAATTTTTACTTGAAGAGAATTAAATCTTACCTAAATCAATAATAAAATTGTTTTCACTTCACAATCTAAAACTAAATTAAACGAAATTTTACGAAAAGAAATTTGAAAATTTAGCATCAAGTATGTCTGCCCGACTTAGTAACACTGTCAAAATTTCCTTATTTAAATAATTAAATGCATTGTTTAAAGTTTGTGACGTCAACATTAGCAGTGCGCAGGTCAAAAATAAGTCTAGACACTAACAAACAAGGTTAATAGAATAATAGAAGGTTTGTGAAAATAACAAGATGCGCAGTAGACAAGTGACGTCACCGGTTCCTCATAACTGTGAGAACGGCAACAAGTCTCAATAAATTCGTTTGTAAAGCCAGATCAGCAAGAGATAACACACATCTTCATAACTCGAACATAATGTTAGTGAGGTTCTGATTGTCATAAAAATATAAACAAAACAAAAATGTAAACATAATGACGTAGCTGGTGTTCTTGCAGCTGATCGTTTTTTACAAAAGCATGCGCATGTAACAAACCTTATATTCTAGTAACCTTGTTAACAAATTATTCAAAAGGGGTAAATGAACTTGATGATGTAATGTTTTGATTTATTAAATAATAAGTAATTCTGAGAAGGTTCCACAATTTAACAAAAAACCAGTCGTAAATATTACATTTGAACCATAATATAAACATAAGAAATTGAAATATCTACCCTAAAAACTATATTTTATTGAATGAGAGTTTAGAGTTTCGTATACCTTGTACATAAGATAGGAAATAATTACAATTCAATTGAGTAGGAGGATGTTGCATCCTATTACGAAAAATTTTTTCAACTTTCAATATATGCTACAGAGAGTTTATGTCAAACAAATTCTGAATACTTCAAATAATATTAAAACTTAACACCAATAGTTTTTTTTCAATCCCCTGTATATACTAATCATATTTTTTAAAATATCGATTAAGGCAAATATCTACATTTTTAAATGTTTGTTTCAATTCAACAAAATGTTTTATTTTTATTTATTTAATAAACATTGTGTTGAAAATAATATGTAAGCACTTTTTTAATGAGTGTAGTAAAGATATGCACGTACGTTTAATTCAATAGTGCTTTGAAGAATTATTTTTCTAATATGGTAAGTCAAAATTTATTACGTAATTGTTATAAAGTGAGATAAAATTTTGAAATAATGTTAACTAACTTCATTTTTTTCAAATTCTATTTGATGAAAAAAGAATATTAAAGCAGCTGATCAAAATAAAACTTGAATGTTGGTAATACCTCACCAATTTCAAACTTGAGAAATGGCGGCACTGGTTGGTACAAATTATCTAGGCACCCAAGTCGAAAGAAAGTTTTTTTGTTAAATTTGAAAAGATGTAAAAGCGAACTATTACCACCTTCAAAACTCAATTTTTGTTCTATAAACAAATCGAAATTAAATAAGAAAAATTATATAATGCAGAATGAATAGAATAGGATTGTGACTTCATAAATTTGCACTTTCGACTTTTTTCGACCATTTTGTGAAATGCACTGTCATTTAATTCATCCGATTTCCAACTTCCAATCTACTTATTAGCATTCCTTCGAGAATTCCATAATTATATGAAATCTATTATAGATGATCTAATAAGTTTTAAAATGGAAAAATAATTGTGAAGTTTCATTTTATACTGGCAAGATCCTTGGTTACAGATTCTTTTGAGATTCATATATCTATGGGCGACTATATTAGAAATCACGTTCTGTTTGTCACCGAGTACATTACTAAGTTTAGCCAATCTTCAACATCAAAAAGCAAAAGCTCTCGCAACAGCATTAACATGGAAATTGAAAAATCGTTATAATAAATTACCGAAAAGTATTCATGGTAATCGTTTCATTAGAGATACAAGGTAAGTCTTTTTATAGATGTATATTTCTTTATTCGATATTGATTTGTATGATGTGATAAATTGTAATAAAATTTCCCGTATTTTTCTTATAATTAACTAATTAATCAATATAATAATTCTTGTCCTCAATATCTCCCTTTTAATCTGGACACGTGTCAAGCCAAGTTCAAGTAACAGAACTGGAGAGCAGCACCGCAAACTTGCGAGATACGTATATGTGGGGATTTCTTGGTTGTCTAGGGCTCTTTTCTTCTTAAAACGCCGGTTAGAAAGAAAACACTTTTATTACAGAATTTAAACAATAGAAACACTTTACTTATGTATAATGTAAATGAGAAAACTAAGGTTGTTAGTAAAAATATTCGTGTGTGTGGTTTTAACGTTAAATGAGCGCGAGATCTTGAACACGCGTGAAGTCGCCGTAGTTACGTGATATCCTACCGTCCATATCACACTCCCGACTGACTCTAATGTTATTGTCGGCTTTAAGGCGGGTTTACACGTTACGATAAATCGTAACAACTTGTCTGAACGATAAGTCGTTGCATGCAAGTCGGTGTGTGTAAACCGCAAGTCGTTACGACTTGTCTGAGTTGGAGCCAGGTTGGAAGGTTGGTGCAAATTTCCACAAACTTCTCGGGTTTGCAACGACAAGTCGGAGGGCTTCATCGACAAGTCGGAACGTGTAAACGGTGACTCCGTCAAATCGGTCACCTAAGTTCTATTTTTGGAGCGAAGTACCTCAGTTCTGCCGTTGTGAAGCCATCTAGACAGTGTAGTAAATTTTGTATTTTCTGGTTTTGAGTGAAAGTTTTTGTTGTTAATCAGTTTTTATTATAAGTTTGCTTCGGTGAAATGTCGGACCTACGTCAAGCCTCTCGGGAGTTCCTGTTAGAGTTCATTGAATTGTACCGAAACTCTACATGCTTGTGGCAAACCAAAAGCAAGTATTATTCTGACAGAAACAAGAAGGACTTAGCCTACGCCGAGTTAGTGAAAAAATATCAAGAGATCGACCCAAAAGCAGACAGATCTACAGTTGTCAAAAAAATCAACTCATTTAGAACAGTATATAAAAGGGAACAAAACAAAATAAACAACTCCCTGAAATCCGGAGCAGGTAGTGATGAAGTTTATAAACCAAATCTGTGGTATTTCGAACATCTCCATTTCTTGAATGACGTCGAACCAGCAAGGATTTCTAAAAACACATTCGATGAAACCGAAGAAGGAAACATAAATGATGTTAGTAAACCCATTTGAACCAGGGTCTAGGGTCTTTTTTGTAAGTTTATTACAGGGAATGTTAACATTTCCTCTTCACACTTGTTGCAAGGCAAGTTATGTACATATACCATAACAGTAATTCCTCCATTGCTGGAAAGCACTTCACAATTCACCTCACACAGGAGAAAATACTGACTGACTTGAACGAAAAGTCGGTACGTGTAAACGGACATGCGATATTCGACAAATCGTTACAACTTGTCAACGACGATTTGTCGTAGGGTGTAAACCCGCCATTAGACTGTTGAAGAGAACCCGTGTTTCGTGCGTGGCTGTAGGATGGAGTAGAGCAATAATCTCGATCCTACATATATGCTCCAAATTTTATAAACACATCTTAAACGGTTAAGTATTTAGACATTAACATCCGAAAATCGTCATTTTCATCAGTGATTATGTTACAAAGCTGATAATTAGACTGGGTTTTTGTCTACATCGCAAATAGAAGATGTTTCCAAGTTCATTCTTGATAAAAATAAACAGATTTTGCATTAACCGCTGTTTTATTTTACAATAAGCATAAAAAATATCTTTCCAAGAGGTGCAGTTCCATCTCTTGGCATATTATTAAAAAAGAACCTAAGCAATATGCAATCTTTATACAGGGTCCGTCACGGGAAACGGACGTTTTTTGAGTTGCTATTACGCATCCGGTAGGAGTTGGAGAGGGGAGCCGAGGCCAGCACGTCACTCGTCTGACCTTACAATTTATGCTTGTTCATTGTTCAGTTGTCATCATGCCTATGTGGAACGTAGAGCATCGCGTTTTCGTGTATGACAGTTTTGTGCGGAGAGGCGAATCAATTAACGCCTCTTTCGTCGAAGGTTTAACGTTCCTTGGCATGGGGCATACCGAGCCAAAGCACCATTTTGCGATGAACAAGCATAAATTGCAAGGTCAGACGAGTGACGTGCTGGCCTCGGCTTCCCTCTCCAACTCCTACCGGATGCGTAATACCAACTCAAAAAACGTCCGTTTCCCGTGGCGGACCCTACATTGTATAGAGTGTAGAGAAGGAGGAACGTCTCTGGGTTAAAAAATGTGAGCTGATTTTTGATGGGTAAATAGGTGGCGCTGATTATAGAGGGTATTCGCTTGAATTTTACGCGCTGATTTGAAAATAACTGTATATTAATGCTTTAAATAATGCACCGTGATAATGAAATTACAAGTATTAAAATAATGAAACGATTAACAAAACAGAATCTCGTTAAATTAACTTTATTATTTAGCTATTTATTTGGTTTAGATAATACATATATTATAATATGAAAAAAAAGTAGAATCATGTAACAATAATGAAATAGTATAAAAAAAAACATTTTGGTTGATTAAAATAAAATATTGAATTTTATCCGTAACTAATATAATAATTATAGCGATATAATTAGATCAATAAAAATAATAGAATAATAAAAAAAATATTTCGGTTCATAAAAATAAAATATTGAACTTCATTAGCAACTAATATAATAGTTATAGTCATAATCATAATAATAATAATAAAATAATTGAAAATAAAACATTTTGGTTCATAGAAATAAAATATTGAACTCTATCCGCAACAAATATAATAATTATTGTTTTGTTAAAATATCATTGGTAATTAGCTTATGCAAGCAGGTACAGAAATATATCAAGTTCTTAATAAAAAATAAAAATCTAATAAGATATTAAGGATTGCACAGCTTTTCACATGAATATAATCAAACGTCAGTCACAACTTTGATAATTTCTTATACAGTAAGTGTTTAACTTCAGATCTCAATCCCATAGTATAATCAGCGCCACGTATTATCCCTACAGAATTCAGACCATATTTTAAACGTACCGTCCATAAGAGATGTTCCTCCTTCTCTACACTCCATACTACATTGACTAGTTTAATTTTCGTTACACGCAATTTTTAAAAAATATTGTTTCTCAAAATTTTAAATTTCGATCATTATTTGTAGATATGAATATACTCCACATGCTTATTATGTACATAATTTAGTTCCGCAAAGTTACGACTATAAAAATTTAGATATAAATAGACCGCAATATTTGAAACCACAATCTCATAGTTATACGCCCCACTGGAAAGGACTTTTTCCCTACCAATTGAAATATAAATCAGCGCAACCAGATGAATACTCAAAAGATTTTATTGTCGGAGAACCCTATAATGAAGACTTTGTATTGAGTTCGGATATCAAAGACGAAAAATTTGATGACGAAGATGTGGTAAGTTTTTTATGCTAACACCATATGTAAGGCAATTGAATATCTTCTTGCCAGTCATGAATCATTTTCAATTATACACTACATCAAATTGTTCCTTGCTCTGTCGTCAAATTCAACAAATATCAATAGAACATATAACATAATACACAAAAGAACGTATGTCATTACTAAAAAAACTAATATCCTATTGTAAACAGTTGTTTACATGATGTAAAGACTACAAGGTGTGCTATAGCGCATCAGCTGGGAAGCAGCCAATGAGAATTCGCTCCCAAAACGACGCGCCAATTTGAATTGACTACATGATGTAAAGACTACAAGGTGTGCTATTGCGCACCAGCTGGGAAGCAGCCAATGAGAATTCGCTCCCAAAGAAATGCGCAGAACGAGTCGAAAATGAGCCCTCGAGAAGAACACACCTTGTAGTCTTTACATCATAGTCGTTTATACAATTAGTAGAGAAGAATGGAATGTGATAAATTTATATTTACTCATATCTAGTGTTAGCGACGTCAATATAAAAGACTGTAACTCATTCCAAGCATTTTTCATATAATTTACTTAGCACCCACTAAAAAGAGCTACTTGTAAAATTTCAGTTGGGTACTTTCAATATATTACCATTATCATACGAAAAATATGAGGAACCTCTATATCAAAATCCTGATGAGTTCGATCCTAAACAACCTGAAGATAGAAACAAGGTTGTTGATTTTATCAAATCTACTGCTAAAACTACAGAAATGATTTTACATATGTTAAATCCCATTAATTATCACTTAAATGATCCTGTAAATGAAGATACTAATTATCCAACGGAAGGCTACAATCATGATAAGGTAAGTTATGTAAGCATTTTTATATTTTAATTCGAATTTCGCGCTCTTGAAAGGGAATTTTGAGAGATTAGGCTGGTAACACTGATCGAGACTTGGTTAGACAAATGTAAACACAATATAAATATTTTTTTTTGCATTTATTCTGGCTATCCAAGAAAGAAGTTTACAGTTGAAATTACTAGTACAAGGTCTGACTTTTCAGAGAAACATTTTCAGATAAATTAGTTCTAATACTCATTCAGCATAATAATAGATTATTCTAAAAGTGCCCCATCTATTTTTGGTAAGCGGTTCTGTGCTTGTTAATCGTCTGGTACTGTTAGCATTGCAAAAATTTAATTATACAAAACTGTTCCATCAAAGCCGTGGACAACAGCTAGTTTCACATAAATCCTGACAGGTAGCTTAATTTTTATACTAATATAAAGAAAACTACTTATCCTGGAAGACATTAGATTCATGGAATGATTATTTGCTTTTAAAATTGGCCATTTTAACACGGATGATGAACATAAAATCCGTGCCCTTGTAATTCGGGATCATCAATAAAAGTACGTGAGACAGCTAAGGAAGTAAATATATCACCTGAACAGTTATATAATATTTTGCATGAAAGGATATATTTGAAACATAAAGGATTGTTTAATGTTTATGAATAAATTGCTTGTATTAGAAATTCCAACAAATGTTTGGATGCCTTCAAACGAAAAGAGGATGACAGAGAAAAAAGAAAATTTTACATAACTTCCGAAATATTATTTTTTGGATGATGAAAAAAATTGTAAACTCGCTGCACTTAGGGTGAGTTAATAGATGAATTTGTCGCAGCAATACCACCCCTTCTGTCAAACTGCTCTCATACATACAAATAGTCAAAGAAATTTTATTATACAATATCATTAGAAAATATTCTAAAATTTTCTTTTGAAAAAATTAATGTTACAAAAAAATTTCCGATTTAAGATAAACAAATGTCTTTTTGCTTGACTCTAATTATTTATGTTTTAGGAGGATGTTGAGCCATATATGAATTACAAACCAGCTAATTTACCTCATATTTTCAAGGTGGACAAAAACCTTGAAGATTATTTAGAGACTCAGCAAAAATCACTGAAAAAGTTAGAGGATGACTTTAAACGTCATATATATTCTGAGATTAATGAAAAATCAGAGGTAACTAAATTTTAAAAACTTTAACATGAATGAATTCATCAAATATGATGGTAGTTTTGATTAGTATCAAAAAAGATTATTAAATTTATTAGAAATGAGAAATTTTAATCGCTGATAAAAATATTCTTAAAAACAGATTTCCCCTCTTCTTCATAATTTCCGGCTCCTTAAACTCCTTGCAACACATAAAAAAAATTAACTTCGAATTAACGAACCCATCGTCATAACAAAACATTGTTTAACTAAAATAAGGAATCTCGATGTCATTTTCATCCAGCATTTGCTCTGATTTACAAGTATCAAGTACTGGGCTTGAAGTAAACAAATTTATGTGCATACAGGGTCATCATTTGAGATCAGAGTTTCTGATTTAACAACTTCTCGACTCAATTTATTAATCTTGTTATTTTCGTGAACATATGAAATCCATTTAGCTCCCCCCTTGAAATTCTAGATGGGCGTAACAACTGTTATCTTGCCCCCCAAACTATATTTTATTGTTCTCTGCGAGGCTGTTTCATTTTCTGTCCAAGCCAAATGACTTTTTCTCAATTTTTGGCATGCCCTGAAAACTTAACATAACATTTACTAATAATACCATATCAACTTTGACCTCTAATAACCCTAATTTTTTTGGAAATAAATACAAATTTAATTCTGTTTAGTACAAAGATGAAAAACTTGAAGATTACTTGAAGAATCATCAAAAAATATTAGAAAAATTCCAGGAAGATTTGAAGAAGAAGTTGACACCTAAAAATGAAAAACATCAATACGACTTACTTCCTACGGTATATCCAATTTACACTGTACACGATAGCTATACGGAGATTTTACCACCAACACCAATCAAACAAGATGTTCTTCCAACTGTCCATAAATTATACACTAATAATGAAGGTTTCGGTGAATTGTATAAAAACGAACAACAAAAGTATGAAAATGATGTCCATGAAACCTTGAAACCGTATAATCTTAATCAAAGTATACCAGAGCCTACCAAGCCAAATATTTTGCCTCGTGACTATCCAGAATCACAATACATAATGGATTCTAATACACCTAACGAAGGTGTCATATCTCCTTATTCAAAAGATCCAAATTTTCCTTATACAATTCGAAACCTATACGATGATATAAATAAAAAAAATATCCCTACTCCAGAAGAAGATTTCGAAACGCCAGGACCAATTCCTACAAATAACTTATTCGATCAAATAGATGAAAGCGTACAAAATCTTGAACACCTAGTATACAATGATCAGCAACAAGATAAATCATCTCCTCAGATGGTTTCTGATGAGCTAAAACAATTAAGAGAAGCAGTAACAAATAATTCCTATTCCGATTTAAAAGCACAAAAAGAAATAAATCTACTGAAACAAACTGAGAAAATAAGGAATTTCATCGAGAATCATGATGAGGTACTAGGTGATGTGTATCAACCCTCCAAAGAACAATATTTTTTCCAAAAATCACCTGTTGATGGAACAGTTCAAAGGTGAGTGCTTATATATAAAAATAGATTTTTTTTCAGTTTCAATTGGCATACCTACGATTTTAGTAGTAGCATTATTGATCCAAAATGAAATCTTTGGGTTTCCTTTATCAACAAAAAAATAATGTAAACTTGTAGAGGTAGAACATATCTACAATTAAATTAGCCGCCAACTTTTTTAGAAAGGACTACATTTCATATCAACAAAAAGTACATATTGTAAATGATTTTATTTCTACAACCTTCAATTTAATTTTCCTGCAATAATTTTTGCACACAGTTAATAGATCTTGAAAAAATAAGGAAAAACTTGTAACCTAAAAGGTCACATTTTGGGTTCCGACTAAGCTCATCATGTTAATGTGTGTTGTCGGGGTTCGTTGCAAGATTTTGTTATGTTTAAGGGGTATACACTCAATTTTTTTAACCTAAATTGAGAAAGGTATATAAATAGGTCGAAGTATCTTTAGGAATAAAGCTGCTTGGTGAAAATAAAATAAAATGATCTATATTTAAAAAAAATTACTCTCAAAACTCATGAGTTAGTTGGTTTACAGGAAATAATGAAGTAAATTTTACAGCAAAAAGAACTAATATGAGTGGATCTGACCTTTAGCAACACATGAGACTCCCTACTTATCAGAATACAAATAGGACCATATCCGTGGAATGCGGTTAGGAATTAAAGAAGTTCATTCAGTTAATTGTCCTGGACTAGGTAGTTCCACGAGTCAAAGTTTGACGTTAAATCCAAATTAAGGTCGTCTCAGTTTTAAGCTCCAAGAAAGGTCCTATTTACAAAACTAGGTCCCAAATTAAATTAAAAAGAAAAATGTACAAAATACAATCTGTGAAAAATTTCGCCAATTTATAGACTACTAAAAGAAATAATTTATAACTTAATTTTGTTAACATTTCCTGAATGCTATAAAAAAGGTAGTTTATAATTTGGAGCCTAACCTAGTTCCTATGTCAGTAATTAGAACTATTTCTGCTTTTATAAAAAAAAGATCTTACCTTCCTTTTTAACGAAGGGAACTTATATCTACTTCTTCTTGGAAGTCAATTAACAATTTCAGAATTTTTGAAATCGGCGGAAGGCTCCTTTAGGCCGGCTAAATGCCGCTTTTAAAAAATCTCTGGAGAAATTGATCTTAACGCTACCACTGTCGCTGACCAAAAGAACAAGGTAACTACCTCTCCAATTGTCAAAGTCTCAGTCGTAAATATCACGACTTCCGCAAATATAAAATTTGAAGACAAATTTAAAAATTTATAATCAAATCCATAATGAAAAATTCCAAATCAGTTGACAGTCAAAAGGAAAGTATGAATGAAGTTAGCAGCAGACTTCTTGAGCAAAATCGGATCACACATCATGACGACAATCTAGCCAGGTGCAACAATAGCTCAATTTCAAAAAAACCAACTAACAAATCACTCATCAAAACAACCTTTCAACGGATTTAACAACCAAAAATCAATATTCGTGAACAGTTAACTAGATGTTGCTCGAACCTTCTAAGGGGAAGCAACTTTCCTCTTACAAGCAACATAATTCTGCAACCAGTTATACCACGTCTGGCAAATTTCGAATAATGCTTGCAACCTGTAGACCAGGACTTAACCTTAAAAGAAAATAAACCAAACATTCAATTTGTTTATATAAAAATAGTTCAACAAAAAGTCAAATTAAACTGCACTAAATAACTTAAATTCCAGGAACCCAGTATGATACCAATAATTACATACAAAACTACAAAAGAGATATGAAATATAATATTTCTACTCAAAGATAATATGACAAAATATCTTATAAAGAGAATTATTTACAGAAAGAAGTTTGTATAGGTTTATATCGTATAATGTTTATTACAACAAAAGTAACGCAAGTTGTGAGCAGTGAAAACGTTACAAATTTTAAGTACCTCCTAAACGTTAATTCCCAAATTATTAATAGTAAAAAAAAATATGTGATGCAGCGGAAAATTTTATCATATTTTCATTGTAAACAGGTCGATGATATCAAATGAAGCCAACCCCATAGTAAGTTATATCTTTAAATTGCCATTTAATAACGAATTCGATAGAAGATCTGTGAGACACGTGAAAAATGGAACTGAAACATATATAAATGATATGAAAAATATATTGAGCTTCTTACAAGACATTGTATCTCATGATGAACACTTGCTAATTATGAATTATCTGGAGAATGTTATAGTTGACAATATTCAAGAAGGAGAAGAAAAACAGGAAGCGAATCATACAAGGATTAAGCGCCACGTACCGATTAAAACGTAAGTTCTGACCTTCAAAATTTATAGATTACATTTTGTTAGAGATTTTATTATAAAAAGTTAATCAAACATGCTCTTCTTAAAGAGATAACATAATTATTTTCCTGGATAACTTCGCGGCCTCTTAATAAGTTCTTTTACGATTAAGGTAATCTTTTTGATCATAAGAATCGTTATTATTTCCTCTTAGGTAGAAGTTGAAGTTTAAAAGAAGCTAATTTCAATACACATTTATAACAATGAGGATTCATGAAATTTAAACATAATTTACGACAGAAGAAAACTAACAACCTTATTAAAATTCTTCGTGGGCTACTTGATTTTTGATATACTGCCATCTCCTGTAAATGTGACAAGCAAGCACTCCCCATTTCTTAGCATTTATTCATCTTCTTGATAAAGTTAGTGTGTACATTCATCATTTATTTCTTTTCCTTTTAGAATACTATCACTCTCGACACAACTTACATGTTTTAATATTTAAATTCCATTTGTAACAACATATACAAAAATTGGAAGTATTCTCAAGTCTAGAGAGATGTGTAGGTGAATTCGTTTCAGTAAAAATTCTTCAGGTATATTTCAAGAATATACTCCATTGTCATATCTTAACTTTATTTTTGTTTTATGGTATAGTTCATCAAATTTAGTTAAGCTTCTGATTTATTTTTGACTTGACTTGACTTTTCAAGAAAAGAATTTTTTTCCATTACGACAATACTCCTGTTTATTTGCAGTTATTATTGCAGAAATATTAGACAGACAATATTACAATTTATTGTCTCATCAATATATTCATCTGATCTGATTAGCTCCAATTACTTGCTATTACCAAACTTCAAAAAATGGCTCTGTGGAAAGCTCTTTCTAACTGTCTACAGTTGAAAGATTGTGTCAAACAATAAAATATTCCAGAAGTGTAGTAGCTCCTCCGGGAAACAGAAACTTTGTTCTCAAAACCTTTTATTACAATAATTACAAAATTGCTTTTCTAATAAAAAAAGAACCGAAGAAAACAGAAGCAATTAAGATTATGTAATTTAATTGTATTGTTAATTGCTAAAATAAAAGTGTAGTGGAAATAAACTATTGGTTTCGTGGGTTGGATGTGAATTATACATTTCTGTTAATTTACAGTTTGTTGTTGGATCCAAGAGTAAATGTAGATGTGCCAAAATTCATGGACAATATAGGAACATTTACTAAAACACTTTTCGATCACAAAGATACACCTTTGTACCATGTCCGCAACTTTGTTGGTTCAATGAAAGATGCAGCACTTGCCACGATGAAAATACCAAATCAAAATATCATTGTACCAACAGAATATAATATCGTCGATAATCCGAATAAAGAAGAAACAATATTAGGAAACTCTTATCCTAATTTGTCATCCAGATTTGGCAATGAGGATGAAGAGATTCCAAATTGGCCTCAAGAACTAGTCCAAAATACCTTTCAAAATGTAAGTATTTTTTTTGTTAAACGTGCTTTACCACTGCAGTTTCTTGATTCATCACAACTTAATACGGACCTCTCCATGTGGTTATTGAAATATAATTAGAAAGTTTAATTCTACTGCGATATCAAATTCATAATTAAACAGTTTGTTAAATTTTTTAGGTTGGACAGGTCGTTCGAAACGTAGTTAAATCGGGACAAGAAGCTGTTCAGCATGTAGGGGAAATGACAAATCATGCGAAAAAAGTTATCATGACATCAAAACAGGCTCCCGATATTCTCTTACAAACAGTGACACCGATTCCGTTGGCAACAGATAAGAAAAAATTCATGTTGAATTCAAGATTCGGAGGCGACACCGTACTTGCACAACCCGAACGTAATTATATAATAATTATCTGAATCTATTAACAACTGTTAATACAAGAGAGCTCATTTCCATTCGGTTATCGAATGTATATTTCACTGTATATTTATTTAGTTATTTTTATTTTTTACAAGCTTTTGACTACAAATTGTAACAATTTTTTGACAATAAATAATTTCTCTCTCCCCCCTTTACGAAACTAGCATCGTTCTTTTAGTATTTCAAGTATTCTTTTTGTTTATTTATTATTGTTTTGCTAATTTTTATCATTTGTCCGTTCCAGAAAATAATTTGTTAGTTCACTCTACCTCACTATTAATTATTATTATTATTATTATGTATTTTATCTATTCCATATTATCCTCTATCTATTCCAGAGAAATTTTCAATAGTTTCCAATAATTGCTCCATATTCTATCTATAAATTCATAACTGCTTATTAGTTTATTTGAAAATGTTATGTTTCAGAACAACCACAAGTGGAATTTATAAAAATGGGACATCTCCTTGACGCTGTAGGCGTATCTAATCCAGATATACAAAGTAAATCATTCTCACCACGCACAAACTTTAGACATGTAGAATATGCTAAAAAACTCCGTGAAAATCTGGAAAAAATTGTGCCAAATTCAAATATCGCTAAAGACATATCTCCTAGCACTAATAAAGTTGTTGATACCATGAAGAACTTTAGAAACGATATTGAGAAATTAACTAAAAAAAATGTTTTCCAAAAAACCAACGATTCCGAGGAAAATGTGGGAATATCAATTAATAATATTCTCAGCCAATCTGATGATGAAATGAAAAAAATAAGTAATGATCTTCCTCTAGTTAATAAAAAAATAACAAAGGAAGAATATATCCAAAATGTGAAAAATAAACTGGAGGATTTCATTAGTACTTCAAATACCATTAAAAACAGCATCTACCCAAGAGCGCGCAAAGAAGATCATATGGAAAATATCAAGAACCGAATCGACAATATCATTCCTAAATCAATTAAATCCCTATCTGCCAAAAATGATAAAGGGAAAAATAATCAGCTTCAAAAAGCTTGGAAGGACTTCCAAGATATGATAAACACAGTTAATCCTGTAAATAACGTTCAAAAAATTGTTCAGCCACTAGGTAAATACATAAAAAATGGTAGGAGCAGCTTGATTAGTGATAAAAATAATAAAATTCTTGATAATCTTCACGACTATATATCACAGACAAAAAATAAATTGACAGATTTGAACGAACGCACACCATTGGGTATTACAAAAATGAAATGTAGCAAACGAAATAAAAGAGAAGTCGCTGGTAAGTTTTTTTGTTACATAGATTTTCTATGAAATCTAAATTATTTCCAGGGATAAATCTCCCATTCTTAATGCAGTTTAAATTGTACAGTTCAACGTCTACTGTGTAGTTATTCCAATCTCATTCAAATCTACCGCATACTTGAACTGCGTGGGGTAGCAACTACACAGATCAATTGTTAATATACCGCCTAATAATCCAATTCCATTCATAGATAATGCTCTAATCGACTTTATAAAAAGTGAAGAATCTACTAACAAAGAAGTTGAACCCGATGCTAACGAGGAATCTCAACACAGTAATTATTATTTCATGTGAAGACATCTGTATCTTTCTTTGATCTCTGTATGATCTAAACAATTATAAAAAAAATGTTTCGTGCTTCTGTGATGTAAGGCGTTACTCATAAATGGAAATTAACGTGTTTCAACAGGGCTGGACTTAGAATGTGTCTCCAATGGCTACAGCTAAAAGGGGGCATCCATTTCGGAAAAAATCTTTTACATCAAAAATTCTGTCAACGGAAGCAATTGAAATTTCCTTTCATTTCATTTTTTTGGGGGAACTCCACAATACTGTTGCTATCCTTATCGAAATGCATAATTAAAAACTCTTTTACCTTCCAGAGTCAGAAGAAACATGGGACGCGAATAAAAATGAAGAGCTATTAGGCTCTAGTTTTATAAGTCCAAGATTGACATTACCATACTTGATACCTAGTTTAGTTCAACCCAATCAACTTTTTGGTAGAGCTGCGGTTGAAAATCAACTATTACCAGATTTAAAAATTGACAAACAAAACGTCCTACAGAATCTGAATCAATTAATTCCAGTTTCTGCGCCAAAAATTTTGGCTTCAAGTTTAGACATTCAGCATTTAATAGGTAATAATTGACTGATATAGTAGTAGTACTTTCTTTAAACTAAATATATAAAAGAACATATCCTCACCCCTCACGGGGTATGCACTGCATTGATGGATAACTAAAAACCGTTTCCATCAATCTTATCATTATTTCAATTTCCAATCATTTCATCAACTTAGCAGTGACTTCTAGAAACTGAAAAAAGAAGCATGATATTTTCACAAATGACTTCATTGCGTAATAGAAAGGATTTTGAAAAAAATTCTTCCCTTGAATGAAAAATTAGTTTCTATCTAATTTCCTGTTTGTAAATTTAGGTTCTATTTTGGGTGCACCGCATATACTGGGACAACCACAAAATAATGGAATCGGGGCTTTATCTAAAGAAGAATTGGAATACAACGATGATACTAACAGCGAAGAAAATGTGGCCACATCTTTAAAGATGATACCTGCTCTGACTACTCCATTCATGGGAAAAATTTCGGATAAAGACAAAAATAAGTTTTACGAGCAATATGAACCGCCAAAAAAATATTATTTAGTCGACAATCCGCAATTGTTTGAGAAGTACGAACCATCATTTATATGTTCTTGCCAAAAAAATGATGATTATTTGTATGATAACGATAGTATATAATTTTTTCTATTAATTAAGTTATTATATAATTTTATATCATATTATTCGAGTTTCATTAAACAATTTGCATATTTACGACTACAAGATTTATTTTTTTTATTACAACGGCATCAATGGTTAAAAGAAAAATGAAAGTTCGTTTTGTGATTCAAATTCCAATCCCACATTTTCAGTTACAAAAAGTAATTTTTAAATTACACTCATTGTGGCGAATTCGTGATTAACAAGTACCAAAGAAACAATACGTGAAAAAGGATTATCTGTCATAATTTGGAAGCCTTTACACTTGGTGTTCCCATAATATGGACGAAATCAATGAATCATTGAAGGTACCTACCTTCTCCTACCTCACTAGTAAGGTACGGTGTAGATTTTGTGGTTCCTGAATCACCAAAGGACTTAAATTCTATGCCAACGAAATTATTTTCCTAGAGATCTGACCTTTATTGGAAATAATGCTAAGTAAAATAAACATACGATTCTAATGATTCTTTTTCTGATCTACGACTGCTATCGAGTACACAACACGATCTGTTTGGAAAGTCAAATCTAGAGGTTCTTAAATTCGTAACCAGAGACTGAGCATTTTAAAATTTGAGGAACTATCAACAAGAGTTTATAAAGAGTAGTATTATCAATTTTATCAATAGGAATAGGATCGTTTCTAATAATAATAATAGAACAACTATTCAACTTCATAAGATATTCCAGGTTGAAGGTCACAAAATAGTTTTTTCTTTGTAGATATCTGGCTTAGGGTAAGCAAAAAACGTTTTTGTTTGCGGTTCAGTTTTGTACATTAAAATATTAAAAATAATACAATATCTTAAAATAAGTAATAACTTACAACATAAGAAATAATAAAATAATACGATTGTGTCCAGCATCGATGAAATTAAAATGACAATATCGGAAACGAATATACATAATGAAAATATTTGTGTTATGAATTTTTTTTTGTAAAAACAATTGAATAAACAAAAATATATAAATATATAAAAGTTAAATCAACTGATATTTACATTATCCTGGAAAGTTCATATTATATCGAAAAAATATAAACGATGAATTCATAAAATGAACTCCATCAATATAATTCGTCATTTTGCTGAAATTGCCAGTACTTTCCAAAAACACCAAAAAAAATTATGGAATTATTTGAATGGAAGACTAACAAAACGCCCAAAGATACTTTTATGTATCTCATATCAAATATCATTTATAAAAGTTAGAACCAAAGCCCAATCATCCATATAGATACTGATTCAAGAATCAATATAAATATGATGAGTGGATTCTGTTCCACAGGAATTTACACTTTGAATGACATACAGTTTTACCAAATGAAAATTATATTAATGCCGAAGATGTTGACACAAAAGTTGTGAAAGTACTAAATAGTTTTAGGAAATGATCGGGCAACGAAAAGTCCGTATAGAAATAGTAGAGGATACGAAGGGCAAGCTGAGCATGATGTTGATGAAGAGGCTCTATCCGTGATAAAATAGATTTATGAGATGCAGAGACCGATTAGCAAATTTATTATGCAATTACAATAGAAAACTATTGACAATTTCCTCTTTAGTTGTTGACGAGAAGCAACCTGAATCAATATGAAGAGAAAGTGCAAGACATCGTCGTTAGGATTGTAAGCTCGATAGAACTACAAGGAAATAATGCTTAAAAATGGACATATAATGAGCAATAGAAATTGTTATATTTTCTTCTGTACAATTGTTTAGGGTTTTAATAAATAAATGAAAGTTGAAGATTTAAAGTTTTTGTTTTTTTAAACATATGACCACTCATGAAACAACCAATAACCCGCCCACTCGAGTATAAACTTTGATCACTTTTCTTTTAACTACAAACAATTAATAATTTTATAATTGACACATTAAAAGAACAATAAATTCTGATATTGTCATTTTTATTTTTTCAAATTTTTAGATGTTAGCTTGGAAAAATACACGATACCAAATTGTTAAATTGATCAAATCAACCGCAGTTTACGGTATAAAATAATACTTTAAAATGGTCAATTACACTGGACAACAAAATTTTGTAACAAGGAATTGTAACTTATAAAGATTTTGGTAGCCCCTAATACTGGTTTTTCATATTCATCATTTAAAACTTCCAGATTCTGAATTAAAGGAACAAAAATCGATATTTTCAACTGTTATCTCTTCAATCTTGGTAAAAAATCATATCGGTATCAAAAACTGTCTTAATGCATTTAGGTAATATTAATATTTAGTTGTTGAGTATAATTTTACTTCACTTGATCCCGTTCCCAAACAATCAGTTAAAATTTGTCTTGTTATTCACAAATTTTTTGTTTACCAGTGTTATCGATAAGAGCTGCTAATATTACAACCAAATTAGTACAATATCATATTTTTTACAAAATTCTTACATTTCCATAAAACTGGATATCGTTTAATATCATCTAGATCAGTCTTTCATATAACAAAAAAGATTACAAATTTCTTTTTAGAAATATTTTTTTGAATACCTGTGCCGTATCGATTAATAAACTATCAAATATTTCATTAACAATGTTATCTTTTACCAACAGTTCGTCTTTTCGATAATTGGTCCATTGGGTTTCTTCTTGTTGGCATTCCACTACCAAAATTTCATCAACATGATCTCGTTTCTTCTTGATCCACTTGATTTTATTATTGTCTCGTTTAGATGATCTTTCATATCCGAATAGTTCTTTAAGGTTTTTTATCATATGAATTTTCAAGCCTTCCGTATCTAATGGCTTCACTAGACCGGATCCTATTTTTTTTTGAATGCGTAACCAAGGGGGAGAATTATCTTCCTCAAATTGTCTATAAACGAAAACAGTAAAATAATCGCAGTTTTATACACAAAAATTAAATACTTACTTGTAATGATCTTGTGCGATTTCTTTACACAAATTGAAAACAAACTTATAACAATCCTTGGAGATATTTTTGGATATCAGACTCAACGTGTTATTGGAAATGCTAACATTTGTTAAATTATTCGATAAATAAGCTTTATGTAATATTTTCGCTGAATATAATGTAATTTCCTCAATTTCCTCGGCGGTTGGTATAATCGTCGGAGTAGTTATTATACTTATTGGAGATGGAGGAATATAAGGCGGTGGTGGTTTATTCGGAATTTCTCGGATGTACATTAAAGGTAATTGTTCTTTTTGCTGTTCAGTAATGGCTTTGATCTACAAAATAAAATAAACACGTATACTAAAGCGTCGAATTAATTTTCCTTCAAAAATATAGCGAAACTGCAACTTATATTTTCTCGCTGTATCGTCAGAAAGTGCTAATATGCCAAACTCTAATGGGGCCTGGTTATAATTCATGATTCCATGTTGCTGATGTGATTTCAACCAGGAAGTTTTCTGCCACTCTTCTTACAATTCTGAACTATCATTCTAAATGGTGCGTTTCCAACAATCCTCTCACTATGGATACAATAGTTTTAGTGAAAGAATTCCAGTTCCCGATAGAATCAATCGCATATCAGACATGGTATTAAAAGCAGAGCTTTCAACAAATTCTGTTGCAGCTTGTTGAAAGCCCTGGGAAACGTTCAAGCATATCGTGTAAACCTATTCAACATTCATAAGTTTCCTGTTAAGATTAACCTTCACCATGGCCGCCCTAACCCGAGCACATGGAGGTTCTTCAGAATGGCTCACTGGCTTTGATGCGAAACTCTTTCACTAGGTGAAATCCCAGAATTCTCCTTAATAAGAGCTTGACAGTCCGCAAAGTATGTGTATGATATTTCCAATGCCCAAACTAAAAGTTTGTTTCGCCTATGAAGATTATGGCTCGTCTGTAGCCATCTCTTTTTGTTTTTGACCCTTTCCCCCATTTTAAGATGTTCCTTAAGTTCAATGAGAAAAATAAGAACATTTATAACAGTATTCAAGTATTAATATTACAAAAAAGTACTTACTTCTTGTTCAACCGCTAACTGTTTTCTCAAAAGTTCTTCAGCTTCGCTATTGAATATACTAGTGACCAATTTATGTTCCTCAATAGGACTCGAGGGAGCTAAAAGCAAGTACAAAATTTTTTTTTTCGAATTACTCTATAATTTTCTTTGAAGAACTCACCTCTTTCGGGTGAATTCGTCGGGCTGATCAAATCGTAAGTAGTAACATAAATATCCTGCAGCCTAGGACTTTTATCGCCTCTAGATGCGTTGGTATCTGATAAAATTTCGGATACCCGCTTCTTAACGTCGACAGTAACCTCAGAATTACTTTTATTTATTAACGAGTGATCGATTTTTTCTTCAAGAAGCGTTTTGTTTTTATCGATATCACCATGTGCCATCGATACTTGTTCTGATAAATCACTAAATGATTCTTCGACGTTCGAAGAAAGCGAATCGTGTTCTTTTTCTTCTTGGCACCCATCTTCCTTGTCGGTATTCACATCAGTATCATCATTGGTATATTCGACACGAGATTTTTCAATAATACCATAGCTAAGATTAGATATCGGTTTTGAACTAGTTTTAGCACTGCTTACTTCCTCCGTTATAGAATAATCCTCGCCTGTTTCAATTTCTTCCGGAACTTTCGATGACTTTTCTGATTCTTCCGAATCATCTTGCTTTTGAATCACATCATCGTTGATAATAAAAGATTCGTTAGATTTATCGGATTCTATTAATTTGCTTTCCTCGTTTTCTTCGTCTGATTTAAGTTCATCATCGCCTTCTTGCCATTTCGTATTAACGACGTTCGTTTCTTCGATTTTCCCGGATTCTTCTTCTTGGTTTAAATCTTTTACTTGCAACAAAAATTTACTTTCATCTAATCCGTTGGTAATAATTTGTTCTAAGCCAGAAACGTCTTGTAAAACTTCGTTATCATCTTTATCCCACTGATCTCTTCCGCTAATCACATATAACCTTATCAAAGATTCACTCAGCATATCTTGATCGGTTTTAGAAGAATTCGTCAAATCTTCGGATTTTAGCGGAGAACCTGTCAATTCAGTTTCGTCTTCAGTATTTAAAACAGGTTCTTCTTTACTCTTTTCTCGTTCCTTTCTACTGGTATCTTCCACTGTAACAATATGACTCAGTTTCGAAAGTATTTCTTCCGTTTCCGTTAAGTTATTTTTCGTTTGATCCTCAACTATTTGTTCATCAGAACCGGTCTTCACTTCAGTTTCGCCCAAAATCGATAGAATTTCTTGAGATTCGTTTAAACTTTCTTTAGTTTCCGTTGGTACAGTATTAATGTGTGGTTCTTCTACTGCTATATCATCTTCAATATTTTTCTGTACCAACAAATCATCTTTAGTAAGTTCATTGTCGATAAAGGTTTTGTGAGGAATAGAAATATCGTTTATTTTTCTTGATATATTTGTATTTGATACATCTGTCTTTTCAAATTTGGTTTCATTTATTTTTTCGTTAAATGTAACGGATATATCTTTGATTATAAGTTCAATATTCTTAGGAGAAATTTTTGATTTTTCACAGGAATCTGCTAGAACTGATTCTAGTTCTAATTGTGGAATGTCTGTTTTTAAAGATTCTTCTAAAATACTATCGGTCCTTAATTTTTCCGAAATTTCCTTCACAGACGTCTTCATTTCCTCTGAATTTTCATTGATGGATTCCTTATTGTTTTCATTGAAACTTGGAGTTACTTTCCTTTTCTTGGGTTCTTTCTCGTTTAGTTCCAATTCTGGTACGTGTGTTTTTGAAGATTCTTCTAAAATACTGTGGGTTCTTATTTTCTCCGAATTTTCCTTTATAGATGTATTCAATTCCTCTGAATTATCATGAATGGATGAATGGTTTTCATCAAAACCTTGAGTTACTTTTTGTTTTTTGGTTTCATTTTTAATTGGTTCTAGCTCTGGTATGTCGGTTATTATTTTCTCAGAGTTTTCATTTACAGACGTCATCAATTCTTCTGAAATTTCATCGATCGATTCCTTATTGTTATCATTGAAATTTGGAGTATCTTTTCGTTTTATGGGTTCCTCCCCATTCATTTCCAATTCTGGTATGCCTGTTTTTACAGATTCTTCTAAACTACTGTCGGTTTTCATTTTTGTCGAATTTTCCTTTATAGAAGTATTCAATTCTTCTGAAAATTTTTCATCGATGGTTTCTTTATCGTCTTCGATTAAACCTAAAATAGCTTTTTGTTTATTGGATAATAACGTATTCGTTTCGATGACTGATATTTCTGCTTCGCTGACGATTTCATCTGATCGACTTTCGTCTGATTTTCGTGTCCGGCTTATATTCAATGTGGAAATATCATCTTGTATTTGATTGAAATTATTTATTAAAATGTCAATGCTCTGGTCGACGACATCCGGTTCTTCTATGATTGGTGAAGATTCGACTTCGAAATCTGATACATAATCGTTGTCGGAGCTTGTCTTTTGCGTCGGAATGTTTTCACTGACACTCATATCATTTTCACTAGATTTTTTGAGTAAAGTTTTTGTTTTAAGCGAATACTCTCGAGCACTCTTGCAGAAACGCTCCAATGCTAGTTGAGACATGGGGTAGATTTTGTCATCGACGAATTTCTTTCCTTCGCTACCTGTCAAATTGAACCATAATTGATTGAGTTGTTTTCCTTTGAAATTGAACTTTTCGCTTGCGGCTGCCGTATTAGGTTTTTGAGAAATTATGGCACTGGCTGCGGATTCTAATATGGTTATTCTTTTTTCTTCTTCCAATAACTTTTTGTGCCATTGTAACAATTCTTCGGCTGCTTTTCTTCGTTTTCTCAACGCCTCTTCGCGCATCAAAAGAGTTCTACAAAATAATCAAAAGTTTTATCAAATATTGTAAGGATTACATCGATAATTTATGTATTATTTACATGTAACGATAATGTAGTTGTCATAAAACACGCAAGTCGGTACACTGAAGCGCTGACTAATTTTAAAACATGTATTTCCTTGGTATAGGAAACTTCCTCAGCACAAAACAGAGTGTTGGCATCCATCCAACAGGATATCTAATATTAGGTAGTTTGTTTTTAATCATCATTTCTAAATCTCATAATAACAACCTTAACTACACATAATTAGGGAGTTATTTTTAAAACGGTAATCTTTGTGAATCATGGGCGTAACATAGCTTTCTCTCCATTTTTAAAAAAGGATCCACATTCGTAAAAAGTGAAATTTATACGAGGCGGGGAAGCTGATTTTTTAAATTTGCTAAGGTAGAGAGATGATATGTTTACTGCTAAGCCAGTGAAAATAGTACTTAAGTCAGAGGTGTCTTTCGTTGGTTAATATTTGCTGGTAAATCCAGTGGAGAACAGTTTAGGTCAGACATCTACGAAGATCCTTGATACTTGGATGCAAGCAAGCTCAATGAAGGTACTGTTGGAGTCGATCAGTGGTCGACGGGGTAAATTTTGGTATTACTGTGAAGTTTCAAGGAATATCTCGTGACAGGAGCTGTGCTAGATGCGAGGGATCACAACTGGTTCGATAAGGTAAAGGAACATTTCAATAAATGATACGAATCCTGTCCATAATGTATAGTCATTACAAGAGGAGTTTTTCTATACTTACAGAACAAGTTAGCAGCTTTTCATTTGAAACTTTTTAGGCGTTTAAAATAATTCTTTTCAAAATTTTGGTTTCTTCTCAACATTTCTTTTATTTTCATATCTATTTGTTTACGATTTTTAGAGGTATTAAGTTAGCTACTGAATTCATTCAAAATACGTAACATGAAATTACAAATATCACACATTTTAATTTTCATTTTCTAGACTTGGAAAAAAAAATAGTAATAATGCGTTTTGAAAAGGTGCCAACATGAAAATATAAACATCAGCAGTCAAAATATCAATTACTTAGACGTTTTATCATTTGTGTAATTGATTACTACAGTCCAAATTATTATCAATATTTTCACAGATTGGCTTTTAATTTGTTTTATTTGTTCGTATAATTTTTATTCCTTAGAAACTACCGAAAAATAATTAAATAAAAATAGATTTATGGAAAACTATAATCAATAAATAATTAATCAAATCCCTAAGTCCTGTACATTTCAGCAAAACACTTGATACTTTGAAGGAGTAGTTCTAAACCTTGGGAGTAGGACAAAGAATTCCCAGATAAATAGCCTTTTTTGGAAGGAGTTTATGTATTTGGACAATGAGATCCAGATAACTTATAAAAATAGTCCAAAGGACTGAAATCTGGAAATCACAATGGTCATTCAATAGGTCCTCTTCTACCAATTCTGAACGGGAATACAAAATCGAGATACTGGCGAAATTTTTGTGTTAAAAATTTAAGTACCTCCTCGACCCATGATAAGAAGGTTCTTAGCTACATAATAAAAGATGAATAACTGAATATTTGGATATTGTTTAATCTCCTTGTTAGTACCAAATCGAGCATTCTTCTCTTAGATATGGTTGGACATAAATTCATGGATATTTGGTAGCACCTAACCAAATTTCTTTCTTAAGAACAGAAGCAACTCCGGAGTTCCTTAGCAACATTGTGAATGATGGATAACTAAAGACTGGGATCGAGACTTGATTCATTTGATACAGTGGGACATGAATTTGTAGAAATTTGATATCACCTTCTACGATTCCAAACTTATTGACAACTGAAGCACCTCATTGATCAATAACACAGAATGATTTTGGACTTCGATCTTTTTGGAACAGGAAATCGTTCCTTTTGGTTCGGTTTATCACATTATGAACGTATGTTTAAAATAAAAAAATGGTTGGGTCATAGAATCCATCATAAGATACCGAAAAAGATTTTTTTCAATTTTGTTTATTATCAATAAACAATTTCAACATACCTCTTTATACAATTTTGTCGTTCCAAGGACGGTACTTCTTTAGAAGGTACATCGATTTCAGATACTTCTGATATGATAGAATGATGAGTAGTCGAAGTGATGCTTAGTACATCTTTCTCCCTATCGCTCGAGCTTCGTTTGGTAATTGAAGTTTCAGATCTTATAGATTCCGTATGACTCTGCAGTACCTAAAAATTAAATAAAATATTTATAAATAAAGGCGATCTTAAATATACTTTACAAGTTAATGAACAAAATTGTATCAACAAGATAACTTACTTTCAATGGTCCTGATGACCTACGTTCCTTCGGTACGTGTACCTTCATTTTTGTCAACATATTATCCGTCGATAGTTGCTGTCTAATTAAATTACGATGCCCTTTGAGAACTATCTTTCGCTCAATTGACGCCGCTTTTTGCATTTGTTTAAGCCTATAAAAATTTCAAATTGATTTTTTCTGTATATACATATGTAATGGCCTCAATCGTAACAATCTAGAGTTTGAAAGATTTGATGGTTTGTTTCTGGGAAAAAGATAGTTTCAAAGTCAATAAGCTTATTTGTCGAATAGACAGTTTTTAAATATGAAGGTTGTTAGAAACAACTCTAATCATACGAAAGAAGGTTACGACTATACTGATTTGTTTATGGTAAGAGACACTGCATACATAACAGAAGGTTTCGAGGTAACAATGAGCGTATCATGACTCTCGTTATTAATAGCCATACCTCGTAAATGGAACATTCTTTATATCTCCAAATATATTCTACCTGTTATTGTAAGCCTCTTTGGCAAAAAAAGTATTCAGTCATATCACCTTGACAAATTCACTTTACAAACTAGTACTTTTGCACAAATACTATGTAAATTGAGTAGACAAAATATTTTTTTTTTCTTAATTATAATCATACAGACGACATCGTGACTAAACACAACCGAAATTTCGAATTCATTCTCCTAATTTGTAATCATAAATTGAAAATTTAGGATCACCTCTCGACCTGACTGTTTATTTATTATTAAAAAATCTCTCTACTGTTTTTAAAACATTATATCATAGACAAATAACCTATTTTAACTATGTACACAGACAATGTTCGCAATATCTCTGTTATTTAAATTTTACAGATAAGATTAATATTTTTTCAAGTAATCAAGATATTTTATGATACATATATAACAATAAAGATTACAATTGTTTTTATTGAGATATTCCAAATGTAAATGAACAATTACATATCCAAATCAAATTAATTAATAAGTAAAAATCTAGTCATAAAACAAACGTCCAAACCATCATTGTATCAACCAATACCCATTAAAAATTACTTTAAAAAAAATTATCAGAGAAAAGTTTTTAATTTAATTAATAATTTGATCGTTTAATTGTACCACGACAGTTTAACCAAGTAGGAGTAAATAAAACTATCCACCATAACATATTTTTGACTTAACTCACCTTTGCATTTCATGTTTTTCTTTCTGATGATTCACCAAAATAGCTCTTTGCTTTTTCTTTATAACAGAAGCCTCGTGCAATTTCCCGGTTTCTTTGAAATGTTTTCTTTGTATTTCCAACCAAGCCAATTCACCTTTAGTTCTATCCAGTAGAGCTTGTTCTCTAATTTTTAAAATGGTCTTCAAATTTTCTAGTCGGGCATCTTCGTCTTTAATTAGTTGTTCGAACTATTAAAAAATAAACAATATCATTGAATTTGAATAAATGACCTTGATTTCGAGTTTATTTTGTTTTTGAAAAAAAAAATTGGTAACCGTTATCTTTGTGAATTATTGAATAGTCTCATAGTTCCTTTTTGCTGCATATTTGTCCATAACGCAAACATTGCTTTAACCAGGTATATGTATTGAGTATTTTGGCAATAGAGAAGTAAAAATGATGGGAATAATTAAGCTCTCTAACGCCTCTCACTTTTATAATCCACTATCCCAGATTAACTTCTACCCATTTGCATATTTTAACAGAAATGCCATTTCTACTATTCATTGATCTAGTAGTAACATTGTTGCATGCTATCTCGATATCAGGAAATTAGAGATTACCATCTCCTTGTTTACTATTGACTTTGAAACCAGCATATTTAGATCATTCAGAATGGATTAGATCTACCTGCTTGGTATCTATGAATTATGTATATAATTTATAAATCACTATACAGTCAAGGTAATAAAGAGGGTGGAATTCAAAATGATAGCGTCAATCGGTCAGATTTCAAGATTAAAATAACAATGACGTGATATTTTGAATCGGATTCTCAAAAAAGTTATAGAAAACAATGAAAAGCAACCACCTTCAGCTCTCGATACACACATTATGACAAAATTATTATTTTGTAAACTTTAATGAATACAAACTTACCATATTAAGGGATAATCCAGCACAATTGACATTCTGTAAATTTTCGAAATTCGATAAATGATCCAAGCTATTTACAGACATCGACGGATCGATCGAATTCAAATTAGAAACTTCTAAACCTGTAGAAAGAAGACTGGTGTCTTTATCGAGACTCGAATTTGCCAGAACATCTAAATCTTCGCCAATAGACGTATTTATGAAGGAACCTCTGGAAAAGTTAATTTGAGACATTTGCGATTGATTTTCTTTCGATCTAACTTTTTCGTTGGATTTCGTTGGCGCCTTCGAAGACGTTTCGACGTTTCCGTTTCGAAGATTTTTAGAAGTTATCGTATTATTGGTTTTCAAAGTCTCCAATGCCTATAAATTAAAGATATTGTTTAAACCAAAAATCGGGTATTATAGCTCGAAGTATTAAATAAACTTTTTTGATTGGATAAAGGAACTTAGAACACAAAAGCATTTGGTTTCAGTAAGATGGTGTATCAATACACTTGAGTTTTCCAAGACAAATGGATTGGAAAACTGGTCAGCTAAATATCCCAATTGATCTCCTATAGATCTGTATACTTTTAATAGACTAACGCATATGGTCTGAATTATTTGGAAAATTTTTTAGAAATATTAGCATAGTAAACATACCACATGAAAAAAGCTGCTCTAGTCCTTTATGACCACTTACCTGTTCCAATGCGGAAAATCTCCTTAAAGATTCATTAAAATCATTCAATAGGTGTATTTCAGCTTCAAATTTCAAATGAATTTGATTAGCGTCTTTCTAAAAGTAAAATAATAAATTTGAATAGATTATTACTACAAAAAAATTAAACTGAATTAGATACCCTCTGTCCACATCAATGTGGATTAGCTGATATGAAATAATTTATTAATAAGATCTTGCTACGGGGTTGAATCATTTCAAATTGATCTACAAATACATGATGTCACTTTTGGAAATATACTGTATACCCCTAAATGGATAAAGGAGTTAATTGATACCTTATTTTAAAGATCATTTAACTACCTAATCAAAAGTAGCAAAGAAAAAACTACTTTATCTTTTAAATGTTTGACACTAAACATTAAAAATTAATAATAAGCAACTGATTCAAATAAATATTCAAAACTTTGTCAATTTTTTCCTATATACTATTTTTAAAATAAAAATTTCAAGAATTTATTGAATTCTTGTTTCATGTTCTAACAAAATTTTAAGAATTAACCATCCCAATAAAGTTGGGTAAAATGCAGCAAGATCTACACCGAGTATTAAAAGACTCAACCTAAATTATAAATTTTATAAAAGGATTTCGATTAACTTGCGAGGAAATTGTTTCCAATCGCTAGCATATACTACATCAGATATCCTGTTTTCCAGTTAGTAACCCCCATAACTCTATCTATCAGTCACGTTGTATAATTATGAATAGACTTACCGCATCCGTTTTGGTTGACACTTTACTCGATCTCACAGACAAATTTCTAACCATTTGACTACTTCTATCTGTACAATTAGACTTGATCCTATCAGCATCCTTCGTTAGAGATATCTTAGGTTCACTTAGAGGTACAACATTTGTTTCATTTTCTTCTTTGAGACTAGAAGATCCTCTTCTGCTATTGATATTTTTATTAATGGATCTCGAGAGGTTCGTGCTTATGCTACTGGACATTCGGATTTCTGTATCTGCAGCTGAATTCTTACTGGACGTTATGATTTGATTTTCGTTATTCTTTACTTCATCATCGACGTTAGAATGTTCGGTTGTGGGTATCGACAGATGTTCCCCCACTTCCTTAACCTCTCCAAACCGAGATTCACTTTCATTTCTGTTGCTTCTGATGCTCTTTGATAAATCATCAGTATTGATAGTCGAAGCGTTTTTACTACGCGACGTTTGACTTCTAGGAGACGGGACGACGCTCGGTTGTTCTGGTTGAGGTATTATGACTTTGTTGTATCCAGATCTGTTGAAGCTTATAATAGATCTCCGACTTCTGTCCAAGCTGGATTCAGTTTCGATGTCTGTATTGAAATCCGACGCGTAAGACGATTTGTTATCGTATTTTTGGTTATTGTTACTTGATTGTGTGGGTATCAGAGATGCGGATCGGTGAGAGATTAGTTTCATATTATCTATTTTGTCTGTGTTGATCGTTAAAGCCTTTCTAACGGATTCTTTGTTTTTCTTTAAGGAAGTTCCACTTTCGCTCGATATCTCCGGGATATTTTTGGAAGTATCAGATTCACTTTCAGTTTCGGTTATATGCGTCGAAATCTTTTGTATATCGTACGTTTTTTTAGGTATAAGTTCTAAATGTTCTATAGCAGCGGGATCTAAATTTAAACATGTATGAGTTATGAAAGATTTCAAATCTTTTTTGCAATTGGAATCTACTTTGTTGTCCGATGGTGGAATTTCTTTCTTTTCAGCTTGCGTTGGGCTCATTAAAGAATTTTGTATACCTATGTCTGTCTTTAGTTTTTGACTGTTAGCTACCTGCAACTTTCTTGTTACTGTATTAATGAAATTAAATGGATATGCTTGAGGGGGTTGTTCTTTTAGCCACTTTGGGCATTCGCTATGAATAATCTCAGTTTGGATTTCTTTCGAATGCTTTGCAATTCCTTCTGCTTTTTTATTCACACTATTGTCTTCTCTAAGCGTTTGTTTGGGAGTACATGTCTCATTAGCCTAAAATAGCAAAAAATGCGTTTTTATTGAATACTAGATAATTTATAAATTTGTATAGATCGAATTATAGGTTATCTATAAAGTAGTATTTGATTTTTACAGTAGATGATGTTGATGGTGGTATATTGGAACCACTAGTCTCATTGAATCAAATTGATGCACATTTCACATGCGGTATTTTTTTTAATTATACACCCATAAAGGCATTTAGGATGTTACAATCCGGTCAACAGTGACCAAAGAGCAATTGAGTTCTAGCTTAATTTAATAGAGTTTTAAATTTCAAACTAAGGTATACTCATCAGTATAGTCTTAAGTCTTATTTCTAACCCAGAATTATCAAGGAGCTGAATATCCTCGACATCAACATGACTCTTGGCTAATTTCTTTAAAGTCTGGTCAACAGTGACCATTTCCAGGTCACTATTGCGATTGTAACTTGTACCCAGGAGCCTCTAATATGTTCCTCAGTGCTTTATTTTGAAATTTTTGGATGATTTTCAAGTTGTTGGCTTTGGTGCATCCCCATAGTTGGATGCCATAAGTCCATATATGCTTAAGTATCTACTTAAAAAGCATAAGCTTATTATGTAGAGACAAAAGAACTAATTCAATTTCATCAAGTAGTAGATAGCTTTCTGTAGATCGTTGGTTGCTTCTTCATTGCGCTTTCCTACTACTATAATGGCAGTGTCGTCGGCGAAGGTGGCTATGGTATTATCTTCTAACTCTGGAATATCACATGTGGTCCTAGAGCACTTCCTTTTGGTACTTCTGCCCTAATTTCTTCAAGATCTGAATATGCTGCTATGATGTTCAACAAATGAAGAAGTGATAGTGGGAAAAAAAGTATTCTGCGAAATTTTTAAATTGGAAACTCTCTGGACTAAGTATGTCGAGGTGAAAGAAATTATAATGGAAATTAAAATACTTTTTTTACGACAAAGTCACTTTTTAATTAAAATCATATTTTCGTCATACTGTCCCCATATTTCCAAAATTATACCCCATTTTTTAAACAGGCCTATAATAAAGAAGATTTATAGCAACAATTTTTATTATATTATAGTTTTTGATAACTGGAGATCAATTATTAGTCTCTAACTAAATTGACGACCCACGTCTCATTATAACAAACCTACAATGACAATCTGTATTTTTATAGAATAAATAATTACCTTTTCCACTAAATTAGCATTTTGAGGTCTTATAGTGATGTTAGAGATATTCGAAAGCGGAGATTTATACTCCAGAATGTTTTTTATAGAATCACCACAAGGCTTGACTGAAGAAAGTATTTGGTTATCACTTTCTTCGAACTCTTTATTAAACAGGTTTTGGGTTGTTAAGTGATGCAATTTCTTAATTTTTGGACTATCGTTTGGTTTGAAAATTACATCTTGATTATCATTATTAGATTCTTGAATATTTTCCATATCATTATGTGTTTCATTTGTATTTTTATCTAAATCTATTTTTTGTCTGAATGTTATAGAAGCTGATTGGTTTATAGTTGCTTCGCGTTTAGTAGCTCCGCGGGTAAAGTTTCTTGCTAATATGACAAATTTTTCTGGTTGACCTTTTTCCACAGCAGTAGCTAAAATTGTTTTATGTGAAAAATTAATTGTAATATGTAAAGACTAATGTAAACTACAATAACACTCACAATTTAAGCAAGTTCCACACAACATTACAATCTCTTTGTTGTACAATATAACAATAATATATAGAAGTTGTACAATATAACAATAATATATACAAGTTGTCCAATTTGCCATTTAATAAAATCAATAATGACATCATATATCTACACTGAGGTATCCTGTGTATATTATTATTATATATAATTGTGATTCAAAATACCAAATGAAAAGTCTCAGATTATTTAGAAAAAAAAAAAGATTTAAGCCAATGACCACATTACCCTCTTAGCAGGGTTTGCTAAGAGCTACAATGAATGGCTCTCCTAGCATGTTGTGATTATTAAGTTATTTGACAACACTAATCAGATGATGAGCCCCAAAGGATAAATTCTCATGAACTCATAAAATAAATGCCAAGTCAGTGCTAAAAGCAGAGTATGTGCAGAAATGGCACATTAGAATAAGTATATATGTACGTTGAAGAATTCATAGTAAAAAACACTGTGGTTTGGAAACATTTTCAAAATCAACAAATATTCTCAACAACATGGGTTTAAAGTTCATTTATATATCAAATAATACTTCTTAGCACTTGTTAGATCACCGAAAGGATGAAATAATAGGTATATACAAAATTATCTTTATTGATTGTGATAAAAAGAATATTATGGATTGAGACATCATTGACGGACAATTTAAGAACTATCTATCTCATTTAAATTTTGGATTTATACATCTCAATCAAAAGATATGAATTAGACAATTGTTTAAACAGATCAATTATAGAGAATACATTCATGAGATAATTACATTCTATTGCATAAGGTACTCAAAAGTCAGTACATAAAATTTTTCAATGCTTTTATAATACTCTAAATTACCTTAGTACCACTAAATAAATAGAAAATAAAAAATTACCTTTCACATTGGGATCTAAAGACTTATTTTTAAATGTTGGTGATGGAGGGTACAACAAATTTGGATTTTTGGATTTACCAGGACCAGTACTACTTATTCTATCCATAGATTTACTCCTTCCTATATTTTGTGTTGTGGTAGTATCTTGTGGCCTTACATATGTATTTTTGTCTCTTGTGTTTGACCTTTCCCGTTTTGCTCTTACATTTTGAGCTAATAATAACATCGATTTTTTATGTAATTCCTGTAATTTTTGTTTTTGTAGTTCGGCATTTATTTTCGATTCGTTATTGACCTTAGATTGCTCTAGACGTTTTTCCTTTTGTTTCTTAATATATTTTCGCGCTTCTTTCACATCATATGAACGTGATTTCTTGGGGACGTCGGTATTTTCAGTCTTTCTTGGAATGTTCGGATCGGATTTTTGTTGGGAATGTTTGTTTTCGTAAGATTTCATTATTTGTACTTTATTTGGCGATTTTAACGGTTCTTCATTTTTACTTATTAACAAATTCGATGTTGATTGTGACGGACGGAATAAATTTTTCCCTTCGTCTATTAAGTTTTGTAATTGAGTTTTTAATTCTTCCGTCTGTTTTTTTGTTTCTATTATTTTTTTAACAATGCCTGTTTCGTCTGACATGATTTTAAATCAAATTATTAACTACTTTACCTAAATCACAGCCTCAAATGGCGAAGATTATCACAGTATTTACTTTATAATATATGAACTTTATTTAAAACCCTACATTTTTTGCCCGAGCAACTTTTTAAGTTAATTCCATAAATACAAAGTATTTTTGCAATTTTTTGTAATCAAAATCATCCAACAATCAACACAAACTTGTCAACCTTCACTTTATACTCACAAATTCGTTGTAACTACACCAGAACAACACTCATGTTACAATAATCAAAAATAGCATGTTAGTGTTCCACTCATTATATTCAGTACAGCAGACAGAGATAGATATATTTCACTCAAGGAAATTTAGCAGAAACACTCGGAAAATGTGATGTGTCAAAATAATTACAATTTTGATATTTCATTTTTTGTGTTATAAACAACACACAAAAGTAAAGTGAAATAAGGATTTGAATAAACAAATGTGTTATTTTAATCCTATAGGTGAAGATTTTTCAACATAAACAACTCAATATAAACAATGCCTTGAAACAATGCTTGAGGGACACAGCTTTTTTGAAAGTGACAGTGATTTGGAGAAAACAAGTTTTTCTGTATTCGTTATTATACTGTACATAAAAGTCCTATATATTTTGGTAATGATTCTATATGTAATATCTCGATTCAATGAAATAATACCTCTAAACTAGAATTTCTGTTATGTTTACTTTTAGCGAGGTAAGTTTAAATAATGAATTTCAATTTTTTTAAATACCTTACATTCTATATATAATAATACAGTTACCAATAGATTACCTAAATAAATATTATAAACAGATATATTGATTTGTTTAAAAATATGAAGATAGTTAATTGAATTTGTAAGGGATTGAACGTTTGTAATATTAAAAATAATTTTTTAGCCTCTTGAGCGGCAATGGTCTTTAAGATATGGCGAGAAACATATTTCAATAAACAAAGATATTGCTGCGAAATTACAAAATCCTGATGTCATTGCAATCAACTTCTTATATCAAAGTTACTGTAACAAAGTGAGTATATACTACATATTTTTGTTTCTAAATTAAATATATTTCTTTCAATATAGTTTGGAGGCTGTATTTTAAATGAAGAAGATGGATTCAAAACACAGTTGCAGGTGTCAGTTTTTATAAATATTCTCAAACAAATTCTCTCTGCTAAAGACCATATTTACATTCTAGTAATCACACCAGGATATTTAAGGGAAAAATGGCACAACAAAATAGAAAACATTGGAGGATATAAAGTTAAAATATTAGATTCAACTGGTATGTAGAATGTTAATTGTTATTATACCAATAGTCTTTTATTAACAAATCAAATGCTATTATAAAATTCACACATTGACACGAAAATAACTAAACTAACTAAAGCTAAGATGACACTCTCAACATTGATAGAAAATAAAGTTCTACTTTACTACATGTGGTATTATAGGCATTTGTTTAAAAGTCTCGCCATATTGAAAACCACATGAAAGTGGATGAATTTCAGCTGTTTGCTCTCTAATATTATTCACTAGAAAAACGTCTAACTAGGTAAATACAAACTATGATACTCTAAAAAACTACATATATAAAAATAAAAGTCTATAGGATACTTTTAAACCATTTTTATAATTTTGTTAATGTTTTAAATTGTCTAGCTAGGACTTTGGAAGTGCGATAATTGTTTGCCATTGTTAGTTTTACATAATAATTGTAATTTTTCAATAAAATGAAATTTCAGTTTTAATAAATTACCTTTAGGTTGTTAGTCACTAGCTGTAAGACTATGTGTGGAAGGTTGACAAATTAATTATATCTTGATTCTGGAAGTGGCTATACATCAGAAGTGTAAACTGCCTCACTATAGTTAATTAATGAATTAGGAAAAATTCCAATAGGCATGTTACAAATTCTTTGGTTAATCTTGACATGTTTGTCTTAACACATTCCAATTTATATATATTTACAGCTTGTCCATCAGATTTCGATCAGGAAACTGCCTTAGTTCTATTGGTGTCATTTGAAGATATTAAACTAGTTGAAACTTTGGTACCGAATCATCTAAGTTGTGTAATCATAGATCATTTTGATATTGTTGCCACTAAAATGGTGATAAAGAAAGTTGATGGAGATTTTAATATTGGCATAACTAGGAGGAATTTTTATGTGAGTATAATTTATTTTGTGTAAATTTCTAAATATTATATTACAAATTGCATTTTTTCAATAAATCCTATTTCAGTAAAGTTGGCTCCATTTTTCTATTCTATTATAAGGAAAATAAATTGAAAAAAATCATGTATTTCTGATAACTTTTTCTTTGTAACTGGGAAGAAATATCTGTATAGAATCCTTGGGAGTGGTTTCGCAGTTTTGGACTGGTTCTTGCACTTCTTTTTAATGTATGGAAGTGAAACCTGGGTAATGAAAAAAAGACATAAAGAGTAGAATTGTAGCAGCAGATAGAACGCAGAAATAATAGCAGTGAAAACGAGGATGGATAGGATAAAAATCAAGCAATTATAGAGAAGCTCAAACAGGAATCAATATGAAACAAAATAGTTGAAAGATGAAGAGTAAGAAAACAACACCGCAAATCCTGATAAGAAAAGTGACAGAAGCAAAAAGACATAAGAAAAGAAGGGAAGTGATGGGAAGAACGAAGACAAAGGAAAACAATACAGTAGATGAATGAAGTATCAAGGGATCAGAAAGTGTGGGAATAAGGAGTTCTAGGGAAGAAGATGGCTTACCGCTTCTATTGGCGAGAGATCTAGACTAATGGACGTCTATTTGAAAACTGGAATATTGTTTTTTTGGCACTCAATATTTTAATTTTTTAACCACAAGACAAGTGGAGCCATCTTGTCATAAAATGTATTCAATACCATTTGAAAGCATGTTTTTAATATTATTATGTCGATAATTGGTGAGTGTAGCTTCAGTTTTCTATTTATTTATTTACAGGTAAATCCTGATCAAAAATTACAATGGACAATGTTAAATTGGACTAACTCCACATTTCTTGGTAGACTTGTGGACTATTATGAGTATGTATATATATATACATAAAAAATTTTGAAAACTGTTAATGTTTTTTAAATCTATAATGGTACAGTTTTTATGGTGAAGTTTTATATGCAAAAGTGTAGAAAGTTATATATTTAAATCTACCATCAGAGTTTTCACTAGATTTTGGTATAAAATCCCCATAAAATCTGTAATATATCATAAAATGTGAATGAACAAAACCTCGTATTTGAAATAAATCAACTTCAATTTTTAGGGTAGATAATGACAACTTCGCAAATTTACGTGATAACTACCACCATTGGTGGTTAACATTAACATGGGATTATTGCGAAAGTTTTAAAAGAAATTTAGATGATGAAGACGATGAATCCCAACCACTACAATTGATCAAAAAAACAAAGAGAATTTACAAGAAAACAAAACAAAGAAGTAGTTCATATGCAACAGAGGAAGAAAACACTAGTAAAAATAAAGAAGAAATTATTCAAAAATATGGTGAAACAGCTGTAATAAATCATTTAGACTCAAGAACTATTGAAATTATCAGAACAATTGAAAACAACGTTTCTAATGTACACAATAATGCAGAAATTAATAATATAAAAATGAATGATAGCGATTCAGAAGACACCATTGAATATAAGCCACAAGATTTGGATAGTTCCAAAACTAAAATGTTGTATGATACTGACAATGTTCTCTTGGGTATAATTGAAGGTACTTCTTCACAAACTTCATTTGACAAATTGGATCACGATTCTCAAGTGAATTTTAAAAAAGATGAACTTTATTCTCAGCTATTCAGTGACAACCCATTACCAGATACAGAAACAAATAATTCAACACGAGATTCTTCTGAACAATACTTGTTGTCTTTAATTTAAATATTAAGCTAAGATTTGTTTATTTTTTTACTGCTAAGACGCAGCAAATCTTTACATAAGTTTCAATTTACTGATTATGATTTTATTTACGTATAGTCTGTGAAAATAGAAAACTGATTAATGTAAAGGTTCCAATATAATAAAAATTGTTATTTATTATTGAATTTTAGACAAATAGTAAAAATTAGAAGAAAATTCCCATAAAAAGTGTAGATCTTACAATTTTATATCAAGAGCTAGAGCTTAGGGATGATATTGACAGTTTAAAAATTAATTTATCAATGAACCTCTACAGGTGAGCATCAGGGTGCAGCTTGTGAAGATGATAATAGTTGAAGTCTATTCCATGAAATTTCAGTTTAGTCTCCTTATTCCTCTCTATTCCTTCAGGTTCAATAGATTCTGGGAGAAGCCTTATTTTACTTTTATAGAGAATTTGCCCTGGATAATACAATTTATTGAGATTTCTTCTATTTTCATTGTGCTGTTGTGAAAGTCATAAAACAGGTTTTAAGTAAACCATGATCACCTTTTTTTCACGTAAATTTACACTTTTTATTGGTTCCACCAATTGTGGACTGTTAGTTATTTTGAATATACCCAAACATGATTATATTATGTTTTATTTGTTATACATTTATAGATACAATAAATATTTTATACAATTTTTAAACACGTTGATTTCATATTTGAATGGTAACTTGTTCATAGTTTCCGGCATCGATCGGTAGACGGCGATAAAATCGTGAAAATAAGTAAAAGTATTGAGGTTTCATTTTTAAAAATATTTTATTTTATCTATGCGAGTCTTATTAGGGTTGCGGATATGACAGGCACTACGAAAACACTGATGGGATTTTCGGAATCTTTATAAGAAAAAACAGAATACCACGTGTTTTTTCGATACTTTCAGAGCATGCCATTTTTTTCAAATTTTCAAAGGTTAACCCCTTTGTTATGAAAATGACAAAAAAAAATCTTTTTTCTACAATTTCGCTCGAATTTCACAAAGGGAGGTATTTTGATATGAGAATTCCACAAAAGCTATTAGTTTCACCGAAAAAATTCTTTAAAGGTAGAAAAGTGATGAAAATTTATTAAAATTGGATTTTCACGAAAACTATTGCTTAAATTTCAAAAACTGATGTGAATTTCGGAATCTCCATAAGAAAATACATGATACCACACCTAACCTAACCTAACCACGTGTTTTTTTCGATACTTTCGGAGTATACCATTTTTCAAAGGTTAACTAACCCCTTTGTTTTAAAAATGAAAAAAAAATCTTTTGTCTCCGATTTCACTAAAATTTCGCCCAGGGGGGTATTTTGGTATAAGGATCTCACAAAAGCTATCAGTTTTATCGAAAAAAATTCTTTAAGGGTAGAAAAGTGGTGAAAATTCATTAAAGTTGGATTTTCACGAAAACCATTGCTCAAATTCAAAAACTGATGTGAATTTCGGAATCTCCATAAGAAAATACATAATACCGTGTTGTTTTTTGGATACTTTCTTCTGGTTTGATAAGATAGCTGTTTTAAAAAATATCAGATTTGAATATAATTGATTATAAACATTGTATAAAGAATATTCTTTATAAAATGTTTATTCTTACCCTTAAGGAGAAGCAACCAATTATATACTATATGTTAGAACTGGTTGTCGAATTACATGGGGCAGACTATTTATGATTGCAGGCATTGCTCGGTAGACGGGGATAAAATCGTAAAATCATAGAATAAGTAAAAGTAATGAGGTTTCATTTTTAAAAATAGAAATTTTATTTTATCTATGCGAGTCGTATAACGAGTTGCGGATATAACAGGCGCTACGAAAATACTCAGGGAAAATCAAACAACAAAATTGGATTTTGGTTTGATTGGTTTTCTTTTCGGTTGCTCAGATAGTAAGAAATCCGAGTTAAGTTTGTGTCTTGTCGAACAGATAGCTGAGGGTAAATCAATACGAGAAAATTAGATTTTCACAAAAATCATTTTATCATGAATTCAGGACAATGGATGGGAATGAATAGTATAAACTAAAGTAATGTTCTTCGTTGTAAATTTAAATGAACCGCGAACATAGATTAGATTAGCTGCCACCTATCATTGAAGCTACATACCATAGTTGCACTTAGTTAATTATTTCTGGTATAACACTCCGATATTTTGGTATGTATAAATTTATTCCGATACATCTTAGAGCTAATCGTATAATGGGTATTTTCAGTACAAAAATGGCTGTAGATTTATCATCTCCGAAAGCTCAGGAAGTCATGGCTATTATCAAGAAGGATAAGATTGTTATATTCTCTAAAACATACTGTCCCTATTGTAAAATGGCGAAACAGGTTAGTTTTTATATCATGTAAACTATCTACTTTTTTGAAAAACAGTTGAACTAAACTTTCAATTTTATATTATTAACAGTGCAAAATACTTAATTCAATTATTTCTATTTGTTAAATATACATTAAAGTAACTCGTTAATAGGCAAATCACTTAAATCCCATTATCTGCTATTTATTGCAGAAAATCTTTATTTAATTGTAAATTTGTGGAAAGAAAATTGATGACTCATAGGTGCACGATGATTATTAAAGTAATTTTATAAAGCTGCCTTTTCAAGTACCTATAGCATATAAATTTTTATCAACTTTATAAGCGTCCTCAAATTTATCAAGTTGTTGTTTTAGTTGAATCATGAAATGGAAAGTTTAAGAAATTATAGTTTTTCCTAATGGAAAGCAATGTAAAATTCCGAACAGAAACCTATTTTGATAGTTGAATCTGTCTAAATTTCTCTTATTTTATGAAAGTGTTGCTTTTTGCAGGTCCCCGAACTACCTGTATTGATTTATCTATTACATCTGTCTATTACATAAGTTGAAACTTCTGATGAGAATATGTTATAATTTTCTCTTTTCCTCTCATTGTTATGAGCCGTACTTAATTCTAATTTATACAATATTACCTCAGGTATTTGACCAATTGGGAGTCTCATATACTACAATTGAATTGGAAAATAGAGAAGATGGGGATGAAATTCAAAGTATCTTAGGTGAAATGACAGGAGCTAGAACGGTAAATATTAAATTTAGTAACTGAAATTATTGAAAAGCCCTTTCAAAACTCCCAGTAGTGACATTTACTGAGAAAATTTTAAGTGTATGTGATATATTTAAAAGATTTCACAAGTCCTTGTGGTCCATTTCTGATCTAATGGACTCACTTCACATATATTAAGATATTTATTATTCATTGTAGTTTTCTTGTGCATACTTTATATTTAGATTTTACTTCATTTTGTCTTTATTTAGTTGTTTGTATGTTTATTTCTTAGTTTTTTACAAGCTTTTGTCTACAAATTAGAAACAACTTTAAATGATATTAAATGTATTTCTCTTTTTCTCTATTTTTTTTTTTCGATAAAACTTAGGTACTTCACATCAAGTTTGAATGTTAATGGTTTACAACTTTAGCGTGATAACAAATGCTTCCTTGTTGGATGATGTCTTGAAAATAACTTGTTAACTTTCTGAAAATGTCTATTTGTATATTTGCATTTCTTATGTATTATATACATCTATAATATATATATATATATATATATATATATATATATATATATATATATATATATATCTTGTTTTAGATAGTTTGTAAAAATTTTTTTACCTTTTGTGTATACCATATATGGACACTTGGTTGTTAATAGAAATTATTATATTATTTAAAACCAGTGCTTTTGTTTCTTTACTCTCCATTTAGGCTTCTATGCAGTTAAGTTAAAGGGCCCCCATTAAAATAGAGTACATTTTGGGCAAGTTACACTTTTAATTAGAGTTAAATGAAAATATTACTATTACAAGTTCACATATTATTAATTTTTTAGGTGCCACGTGTTTTTGTAAATGAAAAATGTCTTGGAGGAGGATCAGATGTTAAGGCATTATACAGTAAAGGGGAGTTACAGAAAATAATTGCTTAGTGATAAGTTTTAAAAGATGGTACACGGATAGTTAGAATATTGTGCTGTTGATTGTTTTAAATTTTATTTGTATGATATAGAATTTACATTCATAACACTTTTTATCTAAAATTTTTTTGTCTGCATACTTTATATTGATATTTAAATAAAATATTTTGTTGATCAATTTTAATTCTAAACAAATAATTAACCCAAAAAGTATTGTTAGTTATTGGCTTTTCACTAGATTTTAGTATGATCAACCTGAAAACCTCGAAAATAATACATTGTAAAAAATTAAATGAGTAAACCTTAAGGTATTTCCCATTAATTCAATACTCAGTGACAGGAAACACGAAATTATTTTAATAAAAAAATAGTAAACTGTCAATATTATGTACAGAGTACCTCGAATAATACGTAGACACCAGACTTACTTGGAAGGAGCACGAAGCGGAAACAACCCAAGAAGAGAAATTGGCTGATAGATAGAAGATTTAATTTAACATATGAAAACAAGATTCTATTCTATAAGACCAATATGGCTATATGGAATGAAAATATGGTAGTGCGCAAGCAAATGAAGTATGGAATACCATTTGTGAAAGTTGTCATTAAAATCCAAAGTACTAAACACTGCGACAGAATAGAAAATTACCCAAATATCCTATTACAACCAATACTTGAACCCAATAATACTAGAAGACTACATAAGAAGAACTCAGCTGACTGAAAGGAAGGGTAAATGACTAGCATCGATTAACTGATTCAATCTTATGACGCCAATACAGGGCAGTAAGGTAATATATAAATCATTTTCCCCAATATACCTGCCTTTGGGAAAAACCAAATACCTTCTACCTGACCTTTGTTCCATACTTATAAGAACCCAGACGAGGCGTTTGGAATCGAGGAGAAATTCATTCTGACTTGAGGGAATTTGTTCGGATAAATGTTTACCTGTATTTAGTATTTTTAAATGCAAGGTCACAATCTGATAGAATCATGATGAGTGGTTCTACTGTTTCCTATACTAACATACAAAGTTTCCAGAATTTTGATTATCGCTTTGTTTGAGCCCAGAATATGGTTAAGTTCACAGTGTTCTTTTACTGTTTCAACTACACTATACTTCTTAAATTTTGAAGATTGTTGTGTAAATAAATGCAACAGCATTTTTTAAATTAATTCCTCTTCTACCACCGTTTCCCCAATCACACATTCCCTGTTTCTCTATTTAGCATCAAGTAACTGTATTTACTTACACATTTTCTTATTTATGGGTGGCTCATGTCACCCCTATACTCACAGAACATACCCTTGAGTGATCGCTTAGTGGAATGCACCATTAGTAACATATTTGAACGCGTTTCAAAGCTGAGGTAAGAAAAGTTTATTAAAAGTAAAAAATAGTAGTTTTTATTGTGAATATAATATTATCGAAATTTCATAGCATAGTCACACAGTATTTCACATTTTGTTTGTTAATAATTCTCCTTCTTTCCTTTCGAATCGATGGTATTAATTTAAATTTGGTCTTTTTGGATATAAGCACAAGCTTATATGTTAACAAAAGTTGTAATTAGTTTTTATTTTATACAAATATATAAAACATTCTCATTTACCCCCATTTGTAATAAAGTTGAAGGGAATGTTAACTTATAGTAAAGAACCCTGTATAATACCACAAAATTTACTTACATTATTAAATACAAGTTTCATTCCTCTAATCAATAGTCATGTAAAAAAACTGTTGAGGATTTGAAGTATTATTTATTAAAATATATCCTTAATACGGCACTGTTTTCATTTCTATGGTAATTGACGTTCTTATCTAATTTACTTTACTTACTAATGAACAAGTTAGAAGATATAAAATAACTAAAAATAGTACACAAAATGCAGGTTTCACATTTTTCAAACGGTTCTGTATGTCAACTTTTGTTAAACTTTGTTTCAAGTTATCATTACTAACTTGGAATGGAGAAGTCTTGATTACCAGTATCTTAGTTCAATGTTTAAATATATAAGACATTACCGAAAAGAATGAAAACTTTTTAGTCGATCTGTATTTGGATAAAATTTTCGCTAGTAGAAAAAAATATTGTATGCAATTCGTGTATAAAGGCATTTTTTCGACTCATTTGATTGACGATATTCACATTCGTTGAAAAAACGCTACTTTACACACTTGTTACGTAAATAACAATTTCACTTAGCGTTACTGAGATTTTCTTATTAGGGTTTCCAATATTTCTATTTTTTGTAGAATATAAATTAATTACAGTAGCAAATTTGACCTAAACTTATTCACTTTATTTACATTTGAAAAAAATTATGCTTTGGTTTGATTCTATCTATACCTGAAATTGATTCAGTCATACCATGTACTGATACGGACCTGTTAATGTGTATATATACCTGTTTACTCATTTGTTAAATAAGAAAACTTCGGCAAATGTAGAAAATTCATACTTTGTTCTTGAATAGTCAATGAAATAAAAACACGTACATACTGATTTTGGCATGTAACAAAAAATATTTCAAACAAACATAACCTCTAGTATTTCTAAAACTGTGGAGATTAGTATTTTAACAAAGTTTAACAATGGATGTACCTTACGGCAAGTTGTTGGTGTATTTTTTAACATTCTTGGGTTATATTTATTCTGGTTATGGTTCCGGTTTTTTATCAAATTTGAGAGAAGCTGTAATAACAGCTGAAACTGTTTTTGGTGAAGTATTTAAAAATGTGATTAATGTTGCGAACCGATTTCGGGAAGTTAACGATATATTTGATGCAGCTGTTGAAGAAGAATGTATTTTTAAATGTCCAAATAGTAAGTAGCTGTCTATTTTTGTTACAGTATCATGCATATAAAATAAACAAATTATAAATTCCCTTTTTTGTGGTTAAAATATAGTAGCCACTTGGATGTGGCTACTGCTACGCTTCCCGGTAGACTAGCAAAATGACCATTACAGGTTAACTACTGATTTATTATTTATTTTTCTCTTAAGTTCATTAAATCCATAGTTGTACATACATATACAATAAATAAACGATTGATAATCAACACAATTAATTATGCGTTTATTAACGCGATGCTCTCGAGCGATAAAAATTTTGAACGAAAATGACTATTTGAGAATTAAAAGTAACGGTAAAATGGTCCAATAGTCACAATCAACGGCCAGCTGACCCAGTGACATTGATTAAGATTTTGGTTGATTATTAGTGACACTAGTGATAGTGAAATAGCATTATTCGATATAAAAAATTATCCCACAGCGTGAAAAATGTATCAGCTAACTATATATAGTATGGTTCTTTGAAGTTTACACAATTTTCTTCAAGACATTCATTAATAATAAGAGCAACCAAAGAATATTTGGAAAAAATGTGGACTGCTAGTTCAATTGTGAGTGGTTTTTCTAAACTGTGCTGCAGAAGTTTTTTAAACTCAAGGAAACTAGTGTTAAAACATAATCGGACGTTTTGTTACAATTCTGTAAAAAAAGAGTTGAATAACAAACCAGCCTTTAGTATAAATGATTATGATTGTATAGGATTCGATTTAGACAATACTCTAGCGCGTTATAAAATAGGGAATATGTTGGAAATGGAATATAAGATAGTTTCAAATTATTTGGTAACCCAGAAGAATTATCCAACAGAAGATTTATTGAAACCTATCGATCCCAACTTTTTTATAAAAGGGTTGATTATAGATGATGAAAACGGAAATATCATCAGAATAGGACCGGATGGGACAATTTTACAAGCTACTCATGGTACGAGATGGTTGAGCAAGGAAGAAATATTACATTATTATCCTACTCTACATTGGCATGCTACTGATTTATTTGTGGAGAATCCTTTACAGACTTGGAATGGACCTTATTCAGAAAAAATGAGAACTTTGTTAGATTATTTTGATATAGTAATAAGCTTAGTTTTTGCTAGGGCTGTAGATAGTATAGACAAATTATATGGCCGTAGAAAAGTCTATAACATCTGGCCAGATCTTCTTAATGCCTTGATGTACATGTTTAATAGAGAACATTATGAAACTGATACTGGTGAATATTTTCCAGAAATGAAAAAAAATCCTGATCATTATTATTATTCTTGTACGCCAAATCTTATCAATTGGCTCCAAGAATTGCGAAACACTGGTAAAAAACTTTATCTAATAACAGGAGCTCATGCAGATTTTGCAAATCACACGGCTACCAGCACTCTAGGTCCAAATTGGAGAGATTATTTTGATATTGTTGTATCTTATGCTAAGAAACCAGGGTTTTTCATTTTAGAAAGGGATTTCATAGGTTTAGATGAATCATTTAAAGAAACTGGCCCAGTTACCAATCTACAGAAAGGCGCAATCTATACCCACGGCAACTGGAAGGGTCTAAAAGATTTTTTGATCAATTCATCCAATATTTCTAACCCCAAATTTGTATACATAGGAGATAATCTAGTGCAGGATATTTATACTCCAAATGTGCATTCTCATTGTGACACTGTTAGTGTTTGTGAAGAACTGGAAGCCGAAAACACATATGATTATCTTGGACAACACCCCGATAAATACTTTTTATCATCTACATTATGGGGATCATATTTCCAATGTAAATATTCACAAGAAAGAACCATTTGGTATACTATTATGAAGAACAATTCAAAGATTTGTGTACCTAGCATCGAATATCTGGCAAAATATCCACTAGATCATCAATTTCAATGTTTAATATGTTAGAGTATTTCTTAAGAGTAGCAGTTTTACCTTTGATTCATAATTATAATAATGTTGTGTAGGTTGTGAATAATTTATGGCAAATATTAATAACAATAACTAATATAAATAATTCTTCACATATGTGTATAAATGGGAATTTGCTTTTGAATTTAGCAATTTTTCCTGATTTTCAGTCATCTGTGCAAACTTAATATCTCATATTTCTTATATGTTATCCATTTTGTTTCTACAAATCTTTTTTTGTTCTTCCTATTGTGCATTTTTTTCATACTGCTGTTGCAAATTCTTGATTCAGGAAGTTCTTCTTCGACCAACAGATCTTTCACATATTATTTGCTGTTGAATAACTTGGAGGGGTATTATTTCCACATTTTTTAATATCACATAGTATTTCCATTTTCTTCTGTTTTTGGCTATTGTTAAATTATCGTGATGTTTTAAGAATGTCTTGAAAGATGAGGCGATAATTTTGATAACCGAAAAGAGTTGTTGTTTGTCTTTTATTACTAACTACATTAACTATATGTTGTCCATGCTTCCTGTTGGAATTTAATCTGGTAATCATGAATCAAATTATGAATATAATGGTTGTATTGCAATTCAATTAATTATTAGGGAATCCTGATGCTAAGAAAAAAAGAGTCGTTTGAAAATGTGTCAGTTGTGGTGGTATCTGTATAAAGTAGACTATAATTTCAAGAATGTTGTTCTTCGGAAATTTCATTCATTTGTTAATTAAATTGATATGTTGTACAATGCTTTTGTAAGAATCCAAACTGGCAATGATTAATCAAATTATAATATATATAGGATGGATGCAATGCAATTTAACTTCTACGGTAATATATTTTATTTAGATATTAGGGGATTTACTCAATTGTATGTGGTAATTCCAATTCATCTAGTGTTCACATTTTTGTTTGTACTGGAAGTTAGTAAATTGTAAATCATGTTCAAACAACAACCTTTAGTACCTAATAATTTGTAGGGAATTGAATATATAAAGTTGATTATTAGATTAAAAAGCTGCTACTTTTAAAAATATAGAAGATGTAGTTGAATATTTAGAGATGTGATATAATTGTTTTAGAGTATTATTAAAACTGCTGGTTTTAAACAAATTCATAAATGAATCGTTTAACTAACAAGTTTTTATTTAATAGTTACTTCATTATATGGGTTGTTTTGAAATTGATTAAATGAAGCAGTATTTTTATAATTAATTTATATTCTTAATTCTATCAAGTGTATGACATGTTTCATGTCGATAATATATTATTGTGTCCTTTGTTTATTATTCAACATATTCTTTTCTGATTGCCCAATCAAATAAAAAAATCTCAATATTACAAAAAATTATAGTAATGTGACAATTGAGAAGGAAAAATATTTGTATGGATGAAACAGATTTTATTTTGATATTCGTTTGATAGGTAATCGATTCATTATTATAATCCATTCATCAACAAAATAATATGAAACGACTAACGATTACAAATTAGTATCACTGGGTACATGCGTACGGTCCCAACTAGGGCCCATGGAATCATATTGGATATACTAAATTTGGATCTAATTATGACCACGAGGCTGACCATCTGCATGAATTGCAGGCAATACGAAAATCTGAACGACTGTTAATAGTGATGCCCAATGGACGAGTGACTCTAAGTCCATAATATTAAATAATGGATCTACTATCATATTTGATCGACGCCATACAAAACTAAAGTAAAAGTCATTACGGCGGAAACGTTATGTTCTAGCTTGTACTAGAGTTGGTGGTGGGCGATGACTGAAAGATGCAGTTCGTTTGGGTGCCCGGTCACTTCGGCAATAAGGAAAACTACAAGGTTGTTGGGATCAACAACCACCAATGGCCCCAGAATCTAGTCTTAATATAGCCAAAAGTGTTGATACAACTAAGGGTAATTCACATATAGATAAGCCTTCTGACTTTCTTACCAATCAACAGACTACTGGTGACTGACCTTTTAACCGAATACGGTCATCTCCATACTATAGGCATTAAGGATGAGTGGTGAGTTCCCGCGAAAGAAATCCATTTCCTAAATAAGCCTTACAGTTTTTCGAGTGAAGCTCAATCTAAGGTGAGTTATTAGCTTTTCAAATGACGTCTGCAGTTGGAACCATGAATACGAAATTTCTATTTTAGGAACAATAGATTTCAGATATCCTCATAGGACAAAATCTAGAGGTACCAAGTCGAGCGATCGTGGTGGCCATTTTGTTGCTTTGACCAATCCAATTGCATCTTTTTAATTATTTTATTACTATTCCTTGGCGAACATTCCGCCATCTATAAAATTTTTTTGAAACTTTCTTATTTTTGACTCAGAAACTCTAGAAATATTTCCGCTTTGGACTTTTTGGTTTTATTTTTTTAGATGAAGAACCTAAACCTAACCGATATCATTCTCCTACAGCTGACGGTTGTGGTAGTTTAGGTTTGACAATACCCACGGAATACTTACCGATTGGTGAAATGAAAAAATGTTGCGAGTCACACGATATTTGCTACGACACCTGTCGTAAAGACAAAGAAGTGTGCGATGTGGAATTCAAGAGATGCCTTTATAAATATTGCGAGAGCTATGATAAGGTACTGGGTGGATCAACAACAGTTAAAGGTAAGTTATGGTAAATACGTCACACAAATCTCGTTTTTCCTTCGAAGTACCATCGCCAGCTGTCAACTTTTGAGATTATTCTCTCCAATAGTTTACACGAAGCAACAGAAAAGCTGCTAGAAAACTTTTACTCACTAGATAACATAAAGTTTAGATGGTAGAAAAAACGTTTTGTCTCTAAAAAAAAACTCACAGCTTCAGATGTACCTGTCTGGTAAAGGCCAAGGCAAATATTTCCAAGCTACCATATCTCATATAAAGTGCCTTCTTTTTGGTGGTAGGTGTAACATTTTTTGAGGAGAAACTTGTTTTAATATCCGTACAGATTTGATCCCTATCAACCATAGTTGAAATGTGTCTACTTCCTTAGCCTCCTCGTTCCCTAGACCTCATCTGTTTGGACTAATATCTACGTATTAGGCTGAACGATATTCAGAGACGACTTCAGTATATGAATACTATTTTTTGGACTAAGATTACTTTTATTATATGAAAGATACAGCACTTTGAATTCTTATCTGATCATTCTGTATATTATTGGACTTATTTAAAAAGGATATTATAACGGACAAGAAGAAAACGATGGTAAAATTAAATGAATTAAACTTGACTGCTGAATGTTTTCAAGAAAATAAATATTATTTCTGTTTTCGTTGTAGCTTGCAAAGGTGCTGCGAAGATGTTGTTCACCGGAACCTTGACGCTTGGATGCAAGTCTTATTTGAATGCTCAATCGAAGGCTTGTTATTGTCCTTCAACTGGACGAGAAGATAAACGAAAAAAATATTCCGGAGGAAATTCGGAACTATGAATTATAATTAATTGGTTTTGTTATTGTTTAATTTATTTACCATGAAAATCGTTTATTACACTATTTACTATTATTTCTTCCCGATAGAAAATTGCGTTTTTCTTATGTTTGGAAAACCCAAAACTCTCGGTTCTATCAAGTTTTTTATCTTTTTTTTAAATATATTAATGTTAATATTAAGAATGGGAAAGCCTCGTTGCTTTTAGTTGCTTACGTAATCCCATTACAGTCTCTTTGATAACCCTATGGAAGCTTTTCAAAATTGGAGAATCCTAGCGAGGCTCTTCCACTAATTAAAATCCTAATATTTTCCTCCGTGAATGGATAAGATTGGTTTGAGTGCTTCGTCTCGTTTACGAAGTTTTTGGTATACCTACATATGACTGGATCCATGCCTTTATGTTTCTTTCCTTTCCTCCATCTTAAGGTGTTTTTTTATCAACTTAATTTTTTTCGAGTCCTTTATGTCTAGGAACCCAGAGCAGCTCCACCGCACTTTTATCAACCAGATTATTGAGTGCCTTGTAGTGGCTCTTGTTACCGCTTTTTATTTGGTTCAATCTTGTAATAGAAGTCACTATATGAAGAAAAGTTGATCTTATTTTGGTCCCAAACCTCCCTTCTAGTTAAATTTATCTTAAATTTAAATCTTCCAAGAAAGTATATACCTAATTTTGCCTTAGTTACACTTCTTTTAAAAGAAAATATTTAATCAATGCGCTTTGCTCATTTTGATCAATTTTGATAACGAAATGTGACTCGATTTTGGACATGTTTCAACGGGTAATTGTTTTGCTTTATAAAAGGGTAAGGAAAGTAACACAGAAATCAGTTGTGATATCTAATAATCTCTGTTTTTTTTTACGTTTTCATATGACTTTTGATATAGTTTACAATTAAGTTTCGACGAGCGGTAAACCCCTAAAAAGACGCTTAGAAACACGAAAAAGTGACCGATAAGTTTTTAATTAAATTCGGAAAAACTTTGTCAAAACCGAATTTTAATAAAAATTTTCGACAAATATTGACACAAATTTGAATTTTCTTAAAGAAATATTGATTTTTCGCTGACTTGTTGCGAGTTGAAAGCGAAAAATCGAAAATTTTTCTTAAAATTAGATTTTTACAAGGTTCAGTCGAGTCGAGTTTAGTTATATTTGGTAAGTTATTTTTTTAAATCGATTGTAATTAATAAAAAAGTCAACAACGCTTGCGCAACTGAGACTGTACTTTGATTTTTAATTGATCATCTATTTTAAGCGTAATTCGATTGTAGTTAGTTAAGAACAGGTCGCCGAAATAGACATCTACATTCTTATGTATCATACCTAGTGCCAAAAAATTTGTAATATAAAAATATGCCCTAGTGAAACAATTGTTATACTCCAAGAAAACTCGATATTTCTTTCAACTGTATAAAGGTGAGTAAATAAATTATTTTATCCCAATATGCCGGTTTAAAGTTGGTTGTCGTTGTTATATAATGATGAAGTTCATTGCTCGGAGCTGAATGAAAATCTTAAATTTCTTTAATGGATATTGATCTTGAACTTCTGTAGGTTGTTGTTGTAGCTGGTTCCACAGACTTGCATTTCTTCAAAGAATTAAGTCCTGCAGACCAACTCGGTGTTCATGAACCACCGCTACCTGTCGATAAGGTCTCACAAATACATCTCTAGGTGAGAATATGCTGAACGTCTCGGAAGAGTATCAGCCGTGGTAGTATCTATACTCTAACCTGTTCAACTCTGGATCGCCTATAAGTCGAACTACCCTTTTCTCTATTGAGCCTAGCATCTTAAGTATTTGCACAGGAATCTAGCTCCAAATATGCAAGTAATATTCTAAAGGTGAACGAATCTGGACTTTATTATAGAGGATTAGAACACGTCATCCCTTTTCCCAAGACAATCCTTTTAATCAAATTGTGATCGTCGTTTTGCATTATCGAATCAACTATTAAATTTTTCACATATAATGAACTATCTACTTCACATTTGTACAGATTTTCTTTAAAATTAGAATCTCGTGTTTTCATTAATATATATTAAAACAATTCTACTACTTTTTTACTGTTTTAAACCGTCATAGTTATTTTCCGTAGACCGTTAAGATGTCTTCTGAAGGTGTTGATAATGAAAACAATAAATGTGAAGTTTGTAAAGCTCCTTCGACAAGAAAATGTTCAGCTTGCAAATCGGTGTTTTACTGCAGCGAAATACATCAACAAGAAAATTGGAAAGAGCATAAAAATCAATGTCGACCGTTTGAGGTAAATAATTTTTTAAGTAATGCGAAATTTAAAAAGTGGAAATTACTAATGCAACAAGTAAAAATTGTGATAATTTTTAATAGACAAAGTTGTTTAGAACATGTATGAACGTGCTGAATTATCTGGAAAAAAGATTGGACTGTACACGGTTATCTAAAGAAAATTCGATCCACCCTGAACAGTTTTTGAACCAACGTTTGAATTGGCAGAAGAGTCTAATAGATCACCGCATATTTCAGGTTTGGATTTCGTCATATTGCTATTACATCTTTGTCCACTTAATATTAGCATTGTGAAGTTGTACAAGCTGAGGCAACCTATATGCGAAAAAAAAATAGGAATAACAAGTCTTAAATTGAGAAAGAGAAAGTTCTGTACATCTTATTGGTATACAACGATTCCGTAGGATTCAAACCGTACTCTACGTCATCAAAAAGTCGCAGTGGACAATATCGGGACTGTAGAGTAGGTACAAAAATTATAGCATAATAAATTCCTCATCGATGGATCGCTGCGTTGAAGTGGAACAAGATTCTGGGCAAGTTTGGATCGCATCACTGTTTGACCGACAGAAACTGGTGCAACAAATTCTCGCAGATCGCTTTTGTATTTGTTTTTGTTAGTGGTAGAGATATGGGACTCGAATAAAAATTTCTTAATAATTAATTTGACTATACTTTTTAAGAATTTTCAAATAAAATGTTTTAGGAATCGTATTCTGAAGACTTGGGAAGGTATTTAAAAGCGACAAGAGATATACAGCCTGGTGGTGTAATTTTTTCCGAAATACCCTTAGTGTTCGGTCCAAAACCTCACCGTATTCAAGAAGGAGGGTTTCCCTGTGTCGGCTGCTGCAAGTATGTAAATTATCTACAATACAATCTCTCTAGTTCGTCCACCTCGCGACCGGACTACCGGTGGAACGACAAAATGGCCGGACTAACCGGATATAATACCGAAGTTTAAAATAACCCTATTAAACATATTACCTACGTTAAAAAATCAACAAAAGACGTTGTTAAAACATTTTAACAGCATTTTGTACAATAAGAAGATTTGACGTGTCTTTGTTAAATGGCCTTACTGTACAACTCGTAGATACGTTTTTGTAACACATTTAAAAAGTGAATACAGATACTGGTTCAAAGATAATAATGAAAATAAAAACATACTATACACACTGAACAAAACCAACTCAAAAATATTTATATTACAATACACATAACCTTAAAAAATTAAAAAAAATCTGTTATTTTTTTTACTTTTTTTGAACAATAGTGTTCTTGAAGGCATAGTCACGCCATTTTCTCATGAACATTACGTCAACAGCAGTAGCAGGCGCCTGTTGCTCAACGTACATTTTTGCACGTTCAAGTGCGACCCCTCCCTCTTCATGGCTTAAATTTCCCTCACTACGTCCTTCTTCCCCGTCCTCTTCCTCATCTATGTCATTAGCATCTTGATTTATTACAGCTTGAATAATTTCATCGTCATTTAATAATTCATTGCCAAGCTCATCATCATTGCTTACAATCCATTCCATAACGTCACTCTCAACGATCCTAACAACCTCAAGGTTGTTAGGATCACCTGTTGTAGGCAGTCGTTGAAGATCTGATAACATTGATTGGTTGTCATCTTGTTCCAACACCTGGGTGTAGTCATGGGGGTTTCATCAGGATTGGGCCTTGTCAACGATCTCTTCTACATCCGGCCAGACCTTCCGCCAAAACTTTGTAAACGTAGATTTGGAGAGAAGTTTCCTGCGATATTTTCGTTTAAAGCATTCAATTACCCCTTGGTCCATGGGTTGGGAAATGCTTGTGACATTAGGTGGCATATATAAAAGCTTGATGCCACTGTCACCCTGACATTCTAGGACCTCTTCAGGATTTGTAGGTGCATTGTCAAGCACAAGCAGAGCATTAATTGGCAACTTCAAACCATTCTTTGAACAAATAAGAGTCCATGCAGGCAGATTTCTGTGCTCTGTAGTACACTGGGAGACAACTCATATTTAGGTTCTTGAATGCTCTAGGTTCTACTGATTTTCCAAATACAAAGAGAGGTAGCTTATGTGACCCTGATGCGTTCGAACACAAAGCAACTGTAATTCTCTCTTTGTTGATTTTAAACCCTGGGGCTGACATTTCTTGTGGGGCAACAGTTTAAAATTTAGTCCTGTTTCGTCGATTTTATAAATTTTATCTGGACTTAAGTTTTCACTAGAAATGATTCTCTTAAATTTTTCTGAAAATTGACTTGTTTCTGGCGGATCTGCTGACATTTTTTCCCCACATACGCTGATAAAGTGAACTCCGTGGCGTTTTTTCCATCTTGCCAGCCAGCCATCACTTGCAGTAAACGTACCTTTTCCTCCCAGTTTTGCGTGAAGGATGATTGCCTTCTCTTTTAAAATTGGAACACTTAGTGGAGTACCACGCCTGCGCTCTTGCATAAACCACAGCCACGTCAACTTGTTATCAACTTTAGTTTAGTCAAGTTTAGGTTTTTTTAAAGTGCATCGAGTAGACAGAATTTTTCCAGTTTCAATATGTGTATAAAAAGATTCAATGGATTTTCTGTTCCTACGCCAATCATTCACAGTCCTTTTATCGACATTGAATTCTCTACAAATACTTTGGACTGATTCACCCTTGTTTAGACGCTCTAGGATATCAAGTTTTTGTTGCATAGTCACAAATGTATTTTTACGTTTTTCACTAATTTTAGAAAACATTTTTCTCCAAGTAAACACGCACACTCATTTGCTTTGAATAATTTTCTTTTTATTTTTTGCTCTAGTCTACTACTACCCCTTTTATTCGTATTTAAATATTATGTACTTTATTTTTTATTTCTATTATCATGCTATTTTTTCAGGTTACTTTCTAATCAAATATGTGAAATGTGTCCTGGTTGTTTATGGCCAGTTTGTAGTACAACTTGTGAAGGACTAAATATTCCTTCTTATCATGGATTCGAATGTAATATTCTTAGATTAAGAACATGTAGTGAGGTTAAATCGTTTTTAGACTTTTACAGGTAAATTATTTCAAACGTATTACGAATTTGTTGTGAAATTTCCTATTTTAGATTTGATGTATTGATAGTTCTAAGAGCCCTATATCTTCAAAAAGCAAATCCAAAGAAGTGGGAAATTCTGATGAAACTGGAAGATCATTTGGAAAAAAGAGGATTGGGAACTGATGTTTTTACGTAAGTTTGAATACATAGAGCATTCTGTCAGATAGATTATATTGAAAAATAAAAAGAATTTAATGAAAATATTTTTTAATTTGACTACTATACGTTTTAGAGCGATCCAGGAGAAGTTTAATTTTCTAATGGAACATTATTTGAAACCATTAAAATCGTACGAAAAAGAAACAGGGCAAGTTATCATTCCCAACTGTACGGAAGACATTATTCACAAAATTTACGGTATTATCGATGTAAATGCTACCGAACTTACAGAAGACGTAGACGCGATGATTTTGTACTCTAACGCTAGTTTATTGGAGCACAATTGTATTCCGAATACAATGCAAATTATCGATGAAAATGATCATTTTAGGGTCACGTTTAGAGCCGCCATGGCCATACCAAAAGGTATAAAAAATATTTGAATTGTCAATATACATCTCTTCTTTCTTCCTTAATAAACCTAACGCCTGTTCCTTCTTCGGTATCTTACCTCCAGAATGTCACACATTCTTTCGTGGTCGACCTCTACTTCGTGTTCCAATTGGAAATATTTATTCTTCGCTATTTTTAACAAAGACCTTCAAATAAAAGTATTATATCACATAATGATGACCAATTTTTTCCATGCTTTACTATTAATGGCTACCAAACAAATACTAAACAACGTGACTTCTTCATAGTTCAAACATATGCTGTATAGATTGTGTCTAATATTTTTCAAGCATCTCTAGTTCAGGCTAGATACTTCTGGGACTCTCCTACTACGTCACATAATCGTCTGATGTTTTCGCTGCTTTCTGGGATCTAATGGTGGTTTTCCCAAGATTCACCCAAGTATTTTCATTGCTGAGTTCCCCAAGAGTTGTTTCTGATGTATAGGTCTCAATGTACCTTTGTAAATTCGTGCCTATATTTTTTGTTCTAAAGACATCCCGCTCTGGATACTTATCCTCTACGTCTCCGTAACTGGTTATATCAATTCCAAGGTATTTCATTCTTTATGGTATGAATTAACTTTCTAGTTCTAATTTGCATCTAATGGACTCTTTTGATGTTGTTATGCGCATGGTCAACAGTTTACCTTCCGTCTCTGAAGACGATAACTTGGTTATCGAAACATGCGTCAGGCAGTGTAATTCTGAGTATAATTAGTGTAGTAAATTCCAAAAAATTCCAACTTAGTACTGGATTAACATTTGAATATTGATTTCATCATATCCCGAACCTAGGTAAACTGATGTATTTTGAAAATTTGAAGGCAACCTTCCCGTAGGTGAACATATAACGACAATGTATACTCACATATTATGGGGTACAGCTGCCCGTAGAGATCATCTAATGGAAACTAAATATTTCAAATGTACTTGTAAGAGATGTCAAGATCCTACAGAACTTGGTACATATCTTAGCGCGCTCAAATGCATTGCTGGGAAAGATGATGAACCCTGTGGTGGTTGGCAACTTCCCATAACACCAACTTATACCAACGGTGCATGGATGTGCAATAAATGTAAAATAAAATTACCTGAACAGGTCAGTCGAAAATGTAATTATTTCATTATTTATTATTGATACTTCATTATATGTTTTGAATGTTTCTGTTATGTTATAAAATAAGGGTTGCCTCAGATTCGCGAAGATCATAACTGCAGTTTTCAATGGTTCGTAATGATCCTTTAAAAACGGCAGTTTTAGCCCAGCCTCAAATATATCCATCTGGAGTTGGTGAGATCTGAAGAATGAGGGAAACTGTTCTTGAAGAAATTGACGAATTGCGGTAAAAATATTATAACAAGTTGCCTCAATTTTGCACTATTTAAACGAAATTCTTGAACCTCATGGGGTCTGGTGAAGCCCAGAAATCGATTTATGAAACGATTTACACTAAAAAATAAAAACGTCCTTCGTCTGAAAACCATCCGTTTTTCAAAAATTCAATATTTTCATACTGTAATGCTCTTCACAACTCTGAAATCGACCACTAGGTACATTTCCACGACAATAGAGCGTTTTTTTCCAATTAGTAATGGGTATACTTTCAGTTTTTCTTTTCCAATAATTCGAGCAATCCTTACGGCAGTTTTAAAGTTTTAGAAACATATATAACCTACAAAAAATTGATACCAATCGAATAGTACGTTATTATTGAAAAACCCTACATATAACTGAAACGATTATTTTGATAAAGGAACTTGTTGGGTCGTTTGAAGTTGGTTCTTTTTTCAGGATATAGTGAAATTCATCAATCATTTAAGTCACGAGGTGGACAAAATCATGACGAAAGCTCCAAACAAGGAGGAACTAGAAGATTTGTTAAACAAGCTTCTCCATTTTTTACATCCCAATCATTATTTATTGTTCAATATAAAACATACGCTTATCCAACTATTTACCGATAAACAAATAGATCAAAACGATCCTATGGTTTGGATGGAAAAATTAAGTCAATGCGATGAATTAATTGATTTAACAAGAAAACTCGATCCAGGTAATGCTAGGTAAGAAATAATTTTTTTTATTAATGCGGTAGCCATTTTCTTATCTTTATTTATACCTTCGATCTCCGCGAACTTTCTTCGGAGCTTCTCTAAGAACAATTCACTTAAACAACCCCACGAGATACAACCATTTATCCTAGCAATCTCATTTGAAGCCCCGACGTTTTCTTTCTCTCGAATATTCGAGATTGAGAATATTCTAGAATATTCGATAACCGCGTTATCATTCATGCAATTGGGGGAGAAGAATAACTTCCAATTCCAGTATATTGAGTAACGAAAACTGAATATTACGTTAAAAAATGATTTCTTTTTCAGACTCAGTTTATATCTAGGAGTTCTATTGAATGAACGATTCATGGCACAATTTAAAATACTTACCACAACGTTCGACAAACCGACGCAGAATCTTTATACGGATCAAATAAAAAAAGAAATTTCCGAAATTCTCGAAGAAAATAGAAGAATTTTATTCTACGAACAAAACACGTCGGCTGGAAGGAAATTATTAGAAGTAGTGGATAGAAATCGACAAAGTTTTGAAAATTGGCTTAGCGAACATAAACAAACGGTTTAAATTGTTTCGAAAATCACCTGCTCACTCCCTTATGTATTTGAAATATTGTTTAATTAATGTTTATGAAGATTTTTCTTTTATGAATAAAAACTGTCTAAAAAATGATTATGTAATTCACTAGTTGGACAAGTGTGATTTCATCTAGATTTATATTAATACTATAATATAATAATTAGTATTTTATAGTGTCACCCCCTTTATCTAGATAATATTTTCCATCTAAATTCAATTTTGTCACACATAGTGACCTAAAATGTGTTGCACAATTTTTTCCTTTGATCTGCACAAAGTCTCCTGTGTCTACATCTAAATTAATTTCCTGTCAACTTTTCGGTTCGCCGTGAATTATGACCTGTTTTTGCAACTCCGCAGACATTGGAGCTTTTTCTTTGTTTCCATCTGAACCTATGATCGAAACATATCGAGGTATTTCATTTATTTGGCATGTACAATCTTCGTTACCCCTAGCACTAGTGACTTTAAACCTGCTGTAGCTGTATTTTCTGGACACGGACTGTCCCCAACCTCCGTTGGTTCTTGTTTTGATGGTAACTTTTCCCAGAGTAGATTCTTCTACTCCGTTTTCCAGATTAGCCTCTATTCCTCTTTATGTTATATCAGGTGTGTCCCTTTTACTCATTGCATTATTAATTGATCTTCTAGTCCCACTGTTGAATGCTCCCACGACATTCTGGAAAATGTCCGTTGCAATCTATTCGTCTTCTATCGACTTTAAGATCAGTCTGTTTAGTTGCAATTTATTTAAAACTATTTAATATTCAATTCGTTAATATTATATGATCAATTATGTCGATTTAAAGTGTGAAATGCTTTCCTCAAATGTAATTGGAACGTGTTTTCTAAACAACGACCTATTAGTCTAACTAAATTAATTTTATAAAAAAATTTCGATTTTATTATTTGTTCATTCTCTTCTCTTAATTTTTTTCTTTCTAACGTGATCAGACCAACTTTCTATTCTTAGAACATTATTAAAAAACCTAACCTAAAAAATATACATGATAACGCCATCTATATAGAAGAAACTTGGTCTAAACTGATGACACTTCGCAGTTTCAAAAACTGATAATATTTTTTTTGTCTTCCACATTTTAAGGAGTCACAGTCCCGCAGATTAAGTGACACTGCTTAAAGGTGGAATTAAATAGATGAATCGAATAGTCACAAGTATATTTAGTTACAAAATTCACGTTCAGCAATTAAAAAAATACTTATTTTTCTATATCGGTTCCATTAATAGTATTTCCGTTATGTTGCGATGATAAATCAATTTTATTTCGTTCGATGAATTTGTTAAATTCTTTTTTAGAATTTTCCACCAAATTTATCAGTTTATCTCCAGCCGGAGTATTTTTTTCGTTCTTCAATACCTCTTGAAGTTGCGTTAAACAGTTTTTACATTCATTCAACATCATTAAAACAGATTTAACTTTAGCTTTAATTCCAAGGTCCCATTTTCTCTTGATGGTGATCCAATCTGCCAAGTACAATTCGTGAAGAAGAACTGCTCGATAAACAGCCAATCTGGAACAAAATAATCACCATAGTAATCTCTTCTTTTTGTTGTATCATGTTCTTAATATACTACTATACTCTATATTACTATGGTGAGTTAACAAAAGTTTATCCAATTTCAATATATAAAACGAAAAATGGATAAATAGACTTAAAAAAAATTACCTTGCGTTTCCAGGGTCGATTTTGTTGGTTATGTCCAATAATTCTCTACACATAGTCGCTTTTCTTACCAGACAGTCATCAGTAATTTGTGTAGGAGTATAACCTTGCTGATAACCATATAATTGTATCAAAGAATGTTTAACAGCGTAAACGTGATAATGATTAGGGTGTAAAAACGTATTCATTTTAGTCAATAACGCTTCTAAGTCTTTAACTGTAGGATTGGTGAGCTGAACATGATCGACTTCTTCGCCAATACCGTTTACTAAAAAACCTACTTCTTCATTGGTCAATTTAACCGAGCAACTATCACAGGTCCATTCCGTTTTGTCGTCAACGGGGTTAATTGGAAGCTGAGTACCACCACAGGGTTCGCCATCGGTACCGAGGCATTTTAATGCACTCAAATAGGAACCTGCAATAATTTAGTTATAAATCGATCATTAATTGTTTTCCAATCATTTGGTTAGGTTAGGTGATGTTGGTGTCTTCACTTTTATGTGTACAACTCACCCAATTCGGTAGGATCTTTGCAACGTTGACACTGGCAATCGAAGTATTTCGTTTCTCTAAGATGCTCTCTCCTAGCTTGCGTACCCCAAAGGCAATGAGTATACATAGTTGTAATGTGATCACCGGCTTTGATTGGCAACGTAGCTTTGAGGGTAATCTTGTAACCGTCGTTATCAAAGACGTGGGTCGTATTGGGTAAACAGTTGTGTTCTAGTAAATAAACTGTCGGATATATGGCAGTAATTTCTGCGTTTTGATTTATTTCCAATGCGTTTATATCAATAATTCCGCATATTTTATGAATAGTTTCTTTAGAAATGTCATTCAAAACTTTTTTACCGGATCTTCCTTCTAAGATGGTCATCGGATGGAAGAAATTTTCATGTAAATAGTTTACTATTCGTTCTTCAATTGCGCTAGAATTTAAAATACATAAATATACTGCTCTTATCTTTGGTACGATGTGCGAAAATCAATTATTAATTTAAAAAAAAAATTAGAACGCATATTACCTGTAAATTTCTGTATTGGAACCTCGTTTTTCCATGTGACCTTCCATATTCATTAACTGTGCATATTTTTTAGGATGCCTGTTTTGAAGTAAGAGACATCTCAAAGCCAAAAGTGCGTCTTGTCGGTAGAAATCATGAAGACCGTTTAAAGCTTTCACGTCACGTAATCCTAAAATAACACATTCGTGACCGTGTCTATCCATATCTTTGAGACCGGAACAATCTGGATGACAAATTGGAAAATCACATCCTTCGCACCTCGCCGATTGCTCTCCTATTATCAACCTTGAAAATTTCGTATTTAATTATATTCATCATCGTATGAGCTGTTTTCGAACTAACCTGCAACATCCTGGACAAGGTACAGGACCTTCCTCTACCATATGCGGTCTTGGACCATATACCAGTGGTAATTCTGATAAAATTATATCTCCCGGCTTAATATCTCGAGTTGCTACCAGACATTTTCCATAAACAGGATCGGTTTGTATCTAAAACGTAACGAAAAAGGATATGGAAACTATCAGTACGTGAGGTTATGTATGCTTTCCACATTGTCGTTATTAAAAAGAAGAAAATTATAATAATGAAAAAGATGTTGAAGAAGAAACAAAAAGGATAAAAAAAACTTCAAGCAATAGACGAATACGCCAATAAAAAGAGATTGTGAAACTTTCATCAACTAATCAATCTTAAATAAAACAACAAAATGAAATAAAAGAAACGAAAAGAATTCTAATAGCGACAAAAGAAGTAAAGAGGCATTCCAAAATAACGAAATCATCTTAACAATATGTGAAAAAGATACGTTACTACTTTTGATTAATTTATAAACAGTTTTCAATTTACTATTTTGTTCAAAGTGGGGTTTAACGACACACGTTACAGAACATGATCTCACAGGTTATTGTAACAGGTTCAAACTGGTCACAAATAGATGGTTCAAAGCTTTTAAAAGAAAGGGAAGAATAATGATAATTGGTACTTACTTCGTATGGTTTGCATAAAATCTTATGATCTTTCCATCCTTGTTTCTGATGTTCTTTACCACAGTAAGAAACCGATTTGCACGCGGAGCATTTCAATTCTGAAGGTTCGCCGCAAATTTCACACTTTTCGCTCATTTTTACCTTAAATAATTGTTCATAAACAAGCGAATTATTTAATATTTTAGTTAGTTATGCCTTTTAGCAAAACTTCGACATCCCTCGACGTTTTTAACCTAAACAGAAAAATATAAATAGTAAAACTGTATGTGCTGAACGGATATTTAACCAGCAATTCGTGAATAACGTCAGAATGTCACTAACATATTAGTCGGAATCATCGAATGGGCTCTTTTAATGTTATCATGCATATGTCACTGAAGACGATAACTTGGTTATCGAAACGTGCAACAGGCAGTGTAATTGTGAGAGTGGTGTAGTATGAATATCACCAACGGTTCCAAATAAAGTTTTCATGTTCCAGCTTCATAATGGTTCTCGTGAACTTAAAGTGATTGAATATAGGTATTAACTAAGTTGTTGATGATGAAACAATCAATTTTTGACTTTCAGTTTCATGTATATTGGAATCAATATACTATGCTACATTTGTTACTGTATAAGCACACCGTTTGAGAAAGAAAGCTCTCCATCAATCTCAAGATATATTTCTTACGATTAACATTATTTTCGTTTTTTTCGACGTTTTTCTTCTTAGAAAACATGAAAAGTGCCCCAAAAACGCGAATTCTTCGGATAAAAATCGCGAACTTTTTATATTCGGCTAGTTAAAAAATTGATAAAAACAGAAAACGTTGAATAGTTATTGGAATTGGCATAATTAAGCTAAAAATAGATGGAACCCAACACTGTTATAAATATTACTAATCCTGTATATTTATTTGAATGATGTAGGTACGAAACTAAAACTTACCCAAACTTGAATAATCAATTTTTGTTTGAACTAAAAAGATACAAACACCTTCACTATATAACACATTTTATGAAAAAAATTGCTTGAATGAAATTTCGTTGGTCTATGTTCTAGTTTCCCGAGCTTCAAAAATTTAAAAATAACTCGAGAACGCAACGAAATATCGTAAATGTATTTCGGTAAATTGTGAATATATTAACTCGGCTGGATTGAATCCAAACATGAAATATTTTCATGATTATCAATTTTCCGTTTACAAAAATTTGTTCGTTGCATGTCGATTGATGGAAACCAAGTCATTAATTGGCGATGAGAGATACTAAAAAAAAACTTTTGTTATATATTATTAATTGAAAATAATTAAAAGTAATCCACTCAATTAAAATTGTAACATGTCTATCCGTGTATCAATACTAAAAGAATCAACTTCTCGTTTTTAAACTTTCAAAATCTCAGTTAGTTCTTGCTAAGCATCTTCCTTTCCAATTCATACTGTTATACCAGGATCATCTAATTATTTTGTAACGGTTCTCAGATGACTAATAAATGGAAAAGTGACGGTTAATTCGCCCGTTCAATTTAATTTAGGTTTCATCCGACCAGAGAATAGATCAGTAATAATTTGCACCTCCAGAGCACTCGCAGAATTTTAGCTTCGATCAGGATTGTCTTCATTTGGTAGGCGCTTGGGTAGTAACGAATTGCATTATTTTCTTTACTGTGATGGGGCACCACTAAGAGACGTATCTAAAACTGACCAGGTCTTAGAAATTTTCTTGTACACCATAGTAACAGATCTGATACGATGCAAACTCTTCCAGTCTACATTATAACGTAAGTACCCTGACAAGAGGTACACTTTTTCTTGTAGGAGATGGACTGGGCTCCAGCACTTTGGTAAAGTACAAATCAGCTAAGAAAAGGCCAGACGCGTCATAACTGACAAAGTCCGCAATAATTTCCTTCTCTCTTAGGCCCATTCCATTTATGTGACAGTGGCGTTTTTTAACGATTGTTCGGTATTTTTAATATAGAAATGCAAGTGCTAAATAGACTGGCAACGCTGCACGACTGCCGCATGGTCCAAATCAGAATTCGAAGGGAAGTCGTCGCGTAACCATGGATCTCTTACCATTGCGAGTCCCTCTTCGATGTTGCCAAGCCTTTACTTACGAAGGAAAGTACGCTAATATTATAAATAATTTGCGCTCATGGTCAGATGCATAACCGACCGAACATCGGACATTCAGCATTTAGTATTGTTCGGGTTTTATTATACGCAGCCGAGAACGAGAAATCATAAGCAATATTATTAATTTCATGAAAAAAGAGGCAAATGAAGGAGTTACTATTCCTTTGAAAAATTACAGGTATGTAACAAGATTTAATTCTAGAAGTAGGTTGAAGAAATGCGGAGTTTACACATTTTTATAAAGGCACCTACTTATTTAGTGTCATATTTTAAATTAGAATATTAACATATTTTGATATTTCAGGGAAAGAGTACTAGCTGCTATTGGGGTGTCAAGGTCTACTTTTCAGAAGATATCAATAGAAGCTCAAAAAGTTGAGTGGGGAGGGCCAAGCACATCTTTTCAATAGCCGACAAAAAAAAGGTAACACTAAAAAAAGAAAGCTGGATCGTATCTCGCCAGATGAGATAAAATCTATAAGAGAATTTATCTACGATATTTATGTACTGGAGAAGAGACTTCCTACGTTAAAGTGTAAGAAATTGTTTTTATTAGTATTATAAAGTCATGTACCTACTTAGTTTAAGGTTTACTGTTATTACTATTCAATTTAAAAGAGCAAACGTGCAATGCTAAATTATGATGAAATTACAGGTGTTTTGCAGAAAATTAATGACCGGCAAATCTTGTCAGAAGCAATAAGTATAAGCAGCTTGAATCGGCTCCTTAAAAAAATTGGTTTCAGGTAATAATTTTGATTTTAAATTGTCCATTATTACGATATTATTACGATTAACTAAGTAATATCATACTGTAATATATGTTTAAATCTTTAAAATATATTTTTTTGTATTTTTTAATCTAATAAATGTTTTTGTTGCGAACTGCATTAATTTTTATTTAAATAAGAACCTACGCCACTGGTATATCAGTCTGAAGCGACAGAGAGGGAATATTTTAAAGTGAGGCAGATGATAACTAGTCGATGACGCCTGTGGCATTTTCTTAGTTGATTTGTACTTTATGGTATCCGCTCTAGCATTGCTTCGTTGCAAATGCTGTCTTTCGTTGTGTCTAGTTCCTACTTTCTTTATCTTTGGTTTCTATTGTAGCCCGTATTATTTCAAAGGTGTACCTCTCATTCTAACAAGCATTTCATCATGTTGGCAATATTGAAACCTAGTCCACGTTTCTGGGTATACAAGTTTCCAACTTCTCCCCATTTGGAACAGTGGCATCGTCTCCTGCAATAAGAATCCATGGCCTGTGAGTGCTTATGTTGGGAAGTAGTCAGTTTCCACAAGATTCCTGTTCACCTAGACTTCGATAAAAGGAATGAGTCGTGGGTCCGTCGGTCATATTTTCCGTTGTCCCATTTTACTTGCCACCTCCGGATAAGATTTGTTCTTGCGTCAGCTTTCGACAATCCGTCATAGACAAAATGTCATTTTGGTGCGCCGTACAAAATCTGTCCATGGATTTTCCTCTTAGATGCACTAGAACCGCCAATTATACTCGTAAGAACTGAAAGAGTTTTCTCTGCTTTCTCTATGTTTTTTTTGAAGATGAGTTTCGTGTCTAGCCAAACTCTTTACTGCTTTAGTATGTGTGCCTTTTACATTGAACCATGTTAGTTCAATATTCTGTTTTTCTGGCGCTAGCTCTAGACGTTTGTTTTTAAGCCAGCTTTCTACGAGGTGCAGTATGATGGCTCTCGAACACGGAGTGAAATTAACGATAAAATTAAATGAAACTCTATTAAAATAACAAAAAAAAACTTTTTGTTAGTTAAGAAAAGTATGGGGAGAAAAAATAATATCAACAACATATTTTAAATTGTTTTTATTATACTATGATGAATAAATATAAATCGGTATTTGAAATTCTATCTAGAATTTTTCAATTTTTTCATTCTTGTCTTCAAAACGCCCCAAATTAGTTCTAGTTTGGACAGTACCACAAGCAGGTTTCACTTGATCTATTGTGAATGGACTGTTTTGTTCGAATTCTTGAAATTCGTCGTTGGAAAAGCAATAACAACAAATTTTCCATAGAAATTCTTTAAACATTTTTATAGCGGCTACCGTTTGATTTAAAAACGTATACAAAAGTGGATTTAACACATAATTTAACATATTCAATGCTAACAAAGCGAAATGTAAATTCCAGCTAGTATCATCGTTCCTCAAACTTACTAATCTTATAGTATAGTAACACCAATAAGGGAACCTACAGCAAATAAAAGACATCATCAGTACTAGTACTATTCGAAAAGTTCGAATCTTTCTTTGTACTTGAATATTTTTTTGATGTTTTAATTTGATAATTGTACGTTTTGAATTATCACTAGAATTCGTATTTGTAGTTTTAGTGGAACTGCTTGTCGAATCTTCCGATTGTTTCGTTTCGTAACCACCGATTTTCGTAGTAACTGGTTTCCGATGTTTCCATACTAACGTGGCTATTTGTATATAAAAACATGTAAACGTTAAAATGATCGGTGCGAAAATAACAATGTCGATTGTTATGTAATACTGTTTCAGTTTATTTTTTGTTGCGAAGCACAGATAATCTAGTTGATAGTTCGCTTTGTCTGCCGAATAAGGCACCATCAAAATCCATATAGGTTCGTAATTGAAATATGTTTGCATGGGATACGAAATTGCTGAAACAAATCATGTATTTATGAATATTCCCCCAAAAATCGAGTAGAATTCTTAAATTATAACATTTATTTACGTCACATTGTAACGTTTATACACTATCGGACAAAAGTTTTTGGACACGACATAATATATTCTATAATTTCAAAATAATACATTTTAACAAATTTCTCTTTCATATTGTGAAACGAAAGTCTTTCTGCGGATATAATACCGGCTAATTTATTTATTAATCTTTAACTATGAATTATTTTTTCAGTGACATCTTTTTGTCAAGATCGTTTTCGTTGTCGCAAATTCGGACTTGTAAGTTTTAAAATGGGTAAAACTACCGGTTGAAACTCGTTGATTAATCGTAGGTCTATGCAAAAAAAATCTTACCATTGTGGCCGAATTAAAAATAATCCGAAAGCCTCAGAAAACCACAATCGCTGAAGATCAGTAAACGTGATCTACAACTCACGAGCACAGATGTAGATCAATGAATCTAGGGATGTTTTTGGCAGTAAAGAAATTCTTTTAAGATGTCCAAATAAAATTAAGAGTTTGCGGTGAGTTAAACAACATAAAATTGGAGTTAAAGAATGAGAGAGCTATTAATCAACTTTTGAAATTTTTGGATCCAAAGGAGAAATTTTATGGGTAGCTCAAAGGAAGTACGGATGTTAGATCCTTGTGCAATCCTAACTGCAAACACGACGAAGGCTCGGTGATGGCTTGAGGTAGGGATTTAGAATAAAGATGACTGAAAAAAATTGATCTTTCAGCATGGCAATGTTCCCAAACATTTCTCGAAACTGTGCAAAAAGTATTTGAAAGTATTGAAAAGGAAGAATGTACTGAAAATCATAATTGAGAGTTACTGTAGACTGATTGAGTTGTTGTGGAACAAATTGGACTGATAAGTCACAAAAAAGTGTCCTACTTCCACTTCACACCTTTGGAATATCATGAAATACGAATAAAACCCAATATATGACAATTAGTTGTCAAAATTGTTCTTTAGAACATAACATCACTCAATAAGTCGTATGACTAACTAAGAAAAATACATTTTTTGCCAAAATAATCAAACTAATCTCCTTCAAGAGCAATACAATCATTCCAACGCTTCTCTAACTTCTCAATGCCGTGTTTGTAGAAGAATTTGTCTTTTGCCTCAAGATAGACTTCAGTTTCAGCAATTGCTTCTTTATTTGAGCTGAGTTTTTTTTTCCGGTGAGTTCAGTAGTCATTAGGAGGCCAGATCTGGACTGAACGGTGGACGAGGAAGCAATTCAGTTTAATCATCATTTCCATCGATTTTTCAATCGGTTCATTGTCTTGGTGAAACAGTTGTTTTTTCTTCGTTTTTCCTTGATTCAAACGATCCAACAACGCTATGTAGTATTTGCTGTTATTTGTCCCCCCCTTTTGGAGATAGTCGATGAAGAATATTCCATGCGCATGGAGCCATAACTCTTCCAATTGACTATTGTTCCTTTGGACGTGGTTCACCGGCTGCAGTCCACTCAGATGATGATCGTTTTGATTCCGTAATGAAGTGATGGATCCGTGTTTCATTCATTGTCACATATAGACATTGCCAAACATTCAATCACTCAAATTATATTGAATGGTTACTACTTACCAGCAGATACAGCAAGAAGAAACGTAATATATAGTATACAACTGATCGGTCTCGGATTCCATCTACATTTACTAAACGTTTGCACACAATTTCGATTTCTGTCCAAGGCAATCACCAACAACATAAATGAGCTGGCAGTTGTTCCAAAAGTTTGTGCCGAGGGTATGAAGAAACAAAGAAATTCTCCCAAATTCTAAAATCACAACCATAATTATAATGTGGACGTATTCAAAAATTGGATTATACCAGTAACTTCTACTTGCATGCAATAAAAGGAAAAAAATCCTGTAATAAATCGATTTCTAATTTCGATTGTCAATTTTTTTAATAATTTGCGATGAATGATGAAGCGACTAGTTTTGATACGGTGATGTAATTTACCGTTGAAATGTGGATGTTTGGAAGGTTAAGTTGATTAATACATTCTTCCGGAATAATTCTATTAACTTTGTCTGTAATCTATAGTGACCTTCAATTTTGAATAACTGTATAGAAGAAGAACTGGAGATGTTGAGAGCCTCTATTGGTCCTCGTTTACCAATCCACCTCTAAGGTAAACACTAATTTGTGATGCACAATCTGGTTGAAACTAGATATTTCTTTTGTCATCTAAAATTTAGATGAAGACTTTTCCAAGCTCTCTTTAAATGGTTTTTCAAATATTCCTACCAATTTTTAGCTGTATACGAATTGTACTCTTGTATGTTTGGATTGAGCGGACTAAAATGAATTTATGATAACGATATTCTATTTTTTGAGACTTTTCTTTGTGTTTAAGGTTATAAAGGAATAAGAAACAATGCGCGATTAAAAAAAAAGTCGAAAACCTAATTCAGAATTGAGTCCAGAGTAATTTATTTTGTAATTAATTAATAATTAAACTTACCCAAGCGATGAGTTCATTCGATAGCATATTGAGAACGTTTATTGCGTACATTACAGTACTAAACATGTCCGTCAATGATAAAGTGAAGATACAAAATTTCTGTAAATATTTTGTTTTCCTAAAAAATATTAAGCATTTAATCGATCAATATCAAAATTAACGAAATATTTTCAATAAAATTATTAGTTTCAATTCAAACTTAGATGTAGAATAAAAATTAGTGTAAGAAGAAGGTTCGAGGGACTTAAATTTTGTCGAATATTAATAGTAGTAGAATATAGCTTGAAAATGGTAAGAATGTTCAGAACACCATCATAATCGATCTACGAAAAGTCGCCATATCGTTACAAAAATGAGATTTAACGCAGTTTTTAGAAAATATTCGTCAAAAAACAAGTTCAGACAAAAATTGTGGAGGTATAAGAATTAAAACAGTGGAAAAAATTATATTTTTCGTGATATGTACATTTCTTTTAATATTGTGTCCCTCTGAGGACTATTCCATGGTTTATTATGATCCTCTTCAATTGAAAACGATTCAATAATAGAAAATTAAATTAAAAAATTAAAAATAAATAATCTGCTTCTTTTTTCGCTTTCTCTTCTTCTCGTTCTTCTTCTTGCTGGGAGTAGCTTTGATAGCGATACATCCCATTTGATGGAAACAAACTATTTTCAGTGATTTAACATTAGAGTATAATTTCCCCGACAGCTAGTACTTGCTAAAAAACAAATATTTCCAGCTGCATTTGGGGTTACATCTCTATCCATCCAGTAGTAGTACTAATAAGTCGATCTACATCAACCACAATAGTTGTGTTTGTAAAATTAGATTGTCCTATAGCCGTTTCAATCATAAACCTGTTCGACTTGATTAACATTGTTAACATTGAAATAAACCGAGACTATTTGCAAGACATTCTGTTGACTTGTAGAAATTCAAAAGAAAAAAATTAGTGTCGGATTAACACAAGGGTCAGTACTTGGACCACTGCAATACCTACTCTATGTTCACAGTCTACAGTTAGTAAATGTTAAATCAAAGTATTACATGTTTGCAGATGACACTGTAATTGTTACATCAGAATACACAAAAGGAGAACTTGTAACATCTGTAAACAAAGATCTAAAATTATAATTATAAGTGGGTGTATAGACTAAATGTAAATATAAATGAAACCAGAACAGAGAGCAAACCAACTGAAAGCTAGCAAATACAACTATCTAGGAATAACGTCGGGACAAACAACCAAAAAGAGGATAAAGGATGGGATTCAAAGGGGCTATCAAGCCTATGGAAGAAACAAAAACCTATAACAGCCCTACCAGACCAACCTATAACAAACTATAACAGGCCCAAACATAACTCAGGAAGGAGAAAGGAGAGCAAAGAAAAACGAAGAAATAGAGACAGAACTGGTGAAGGAGAATATAGTGAGATACATAAAAGCACTAAGGCTCATCTTAGCTGGGCATATAATGAGAAGAAAACCAATTGAAGTGATCAAAAGAATAACGCAATGAACCCCATTGTGGTCAAGGAGAAGGGATAGGCCGAAAAAAACCTGTTAGAGGAGGACATAAGAGCTCTGGAGACCAAAATACCGGAATCGAAAATAATGGAAAATAGTAACAAAAGCAGCCAACACAAACGTTAAACTATGAAGAAAACAAAAATAGAAATCGAGGAATAAATTATTTAAAAAAGGATTTTAAAGCGTTGAAAGCTATAACCATAATCCAAAGGATTGAAAGGCTTGACGATGATGATGACATGTTATTAAACCCCAACCAGAAGAAAAACTGTATAACAGTTTTGTAGTGCCACACCTTACATATTTATTACCATGTTGGGGAAATCTTCCTAAGAAAGAAAAATTACAGGGACTACAAAATAAGTGTATAAAAATAATCTACTCACTATCATATAGAACCCCCACTATAAATTTGTATAAAAACATTTTAAATTTTGAAAAACTAAAACAGTTTCAACAAGTTAAGCTAATATATCAACTAAAGTGTAATTGAAAAAACTGCCACACACATAAGAAAGAAGGAAGAGCTAGTGAACAAATTTGTAAAAACAAAAAAAGCCCAAGACTTTCCTTTATACTGAAGTATTGAAATCTACAACAAAATACCGCAGACAATAACAGAACAAGATGTTGTGAAAAGACTGAAATATTTATTTACTAAATTATAAGGAATTTGTTAATTTGATTTTTATTTTTTGTTATATTTAAAATAATATTTAGTTGTTTTGTTAAATTTTAGACCCTGGTGTCAGTAGCATTGCACTGTTTAGGGGCCAGAAAAGAAGATTTGTAAAAAAAGAAAAAGAATTTATGATTTCACTATATAACGAAACAATATAAATTTGAATGATTCAATTAGAAAAAAAAAAGTATAATTAAGTAAATGTTACATACCTCTCAATAATTGATCTAATGGCAAGTATGTTTCCTATAATGGAAAGAACCGATAACGTCAATATCAACCAATAAAAAAATTGTCTTGTCTCTGACGGAACGATACTCAATGTGTTGCTTGGATAAATTGGATAGTCATAATTCTAAAAAAAAAAGAATATATAAATGATTTGGATATAATATTACATTAAGAGAATACTGGATAGCTTACAAAGGATATTACATGATCAATATGCAGGAGTCCTATCGGAAATCTGTCGCCTCAATGGACATTAAAAGAATACAGGGAGCAGATTCTGTTGTGCAGAGGACGAACCCTCTATCCACATTCTCTCGAAGTGTAAAACACTCCAGAGCATATGAAATAGGAAGGCTAAGTTATCTCACATTCTGAACTTTTTAAGAGGGATTAACAGATCACTAGGTTCCCAAGAAAAAAGGACACAGTAGATCCTTTGGATCGTCCCCAATATTTACATACATTTCTTAAAATGCAACGATGCGTCGATGTTTACTGGATAATCCAATTAAGAGGTTGCTTTTGTTAAATTTCAATACTGCCGTTTCAGGTATGGAAGGTAGAAGTAAGGGAACCATCTCTGTGTTACTGAAATTGTCCACCAAATCCTTTACGTTAGGGAGGCTATGGCATGAGTGTAAATTGATAATTGACACTTGAATCAACATTCGGTGTTATCTTACAGTAACTTTTCTTGGTTAAGTTTACAAAATTATTTTGAAATACGTCAATAGTTTAGATTTTGTATACCAATATTTATTTAAGGACTCTATTCATTTGAAATACTAAATTTTCTAACATTTCTTCAATCTACATAAAATAACTAAGTTCATATGATATATCGTCCGACAGGAGCGCCAATTTGGTCAAATTTTGAATTTTAGTTTACCTTCTACAAGCGGACAGTTTTTAAGTTAAGCCCCCATATGAGATGGTCCTCCTTACCTCTACTTTCCATAGTTTTAGGATGCTTATTACAGTTTGGTTATAAACTGGTGTGAAGTTTTAGTATTTCATTATCTTTTTCTCAACATACCGTATATTATATGGAAATATATAACATTTCATCTTTTGATTAAGTTTACCGTTCCAATTTTTTTTTGTATTTTATAACACAGATGGAAATCAGCGAAGAAGGAATGAGTAGAAAGAATAGATTTGTATAAAAAGGAACTTATGCTATAACATGTAATAAAACTGAATTCGTATTTTTTCAAATTATAACCAGCAAGAATTTGTTTCATTCAATTCCTTATATTCCCCAAAAAATACTAATTTAAATTATTATATAAAATTTGCTTGTAACAAAAATAAATTGATAAAGATAACTGGAATTTTTGTGATCACTATAATAAAAAAGGAAAGTTAAAAAGATATTTGAAAAACTTACCATCGAATAAAAAGGATATTTGCTTTGATTTGAACACTTGAGTGTAGGTAGAGGACGATTTAGAATACATTCCGAGGTTCTATTGCATTATCGAATAGAGTAGGAGGTCGATAATAAAATCAATATCTTCAAAAACTCGTATGGTAGAATAATTAAATCAGAAGTGTCTATTGTACCACAATACGTGAATAAAGTAATATTAAAAATGTTATGCTTAAAAATAACGTAGAAAGCATCTTTATAGGTAGGAATTAAAAGCATATTCAGCTTTAATTTACAATTATTAGTGTTGGTATAAAATAAACATGGAGGAATAATTCAAAACGCCGAACAAAATTGTCGAAATACTTAATTTATACAATTAATAAAAAAAAGCAACGCTCGTATTCGCACGAATCGACATTCTATTTATAACCCAATAAAGAAAATTAAGATAATATAACCTGTTATCACGAACTAATTATCTGTTGACAGCCGTAAAATGAAAATAATATTCCAAACACCGTAAATTATAGGGGTACTTGAGCCTCATGATGATATAGCTACCGATTTAGCAAACTGTTTTTAATTTGTTTATACTTCTTCCGATAACATGGCCTGACACGCATAGATGCAATTTTGAAAACATGTCTATTTTCATAATCTAATCTCTCAAAATCAATACACTTGAAATAAACCACACAATTAAATGTTAAGTAGAAGAAGCAATAAAAAAAAGCACTAGGGTGTGAAAATACCAAAAAATAGTAAACAAACATTTCAATACTAATAGTTTTGTATGAAGGTTTATCTAACCCCAACCCGCAGAAATATTTTCATTAAAATCTTCGCCATTTAGATTGGGCAATTAGTTTGACAATCGTATGAGCGAATTAGGCATAATATGACTATGCAGATGAAATAGAAGTTATAGATTTTGCATAATCATTTACGAACGTAAAATTTTGATCATCTGAATTCAAACGTGGCCGTATAAACTTGTCTGGGGACGAGCGTTCAAGACAGCCGAAAACTACGATAATCAGTGGTATAACCAAAAGGTACTGGATGGATTAAAGTTATAGAAATAGAAGAGGCTATATCCACATATCAAAAGAACGCATTTATAATATTCTGACTGAATCCGCGCGTTGGGTGCTGCGTTCGCTCACTTTAGATCAGAAGCGCATTCGAATGAACATTTGTTAAGTCTTGAAAATTTCGATTCATAACTGTAGATGAAATTTGAATCCATCACTACTCCTAAAACGAAAAAACAGCCAAGATAATCGATTGCGGAGGACATTTGGTATAAAAACAAATTGATCGAAGCAGTGCTGGGAATCTTCTTTTAAGAGCTCTGGGGTTTTTTGTTTTACCGTTTCCATTGACTCAAATCGGGTACCTTTCAACGCAGATCTTTTTCTAACCTTTCAATCTGAGTAGACCCGTTGACCCAAGAGCTTTTGGTTAGGAGTCAGTTTTTTTGGCACAGACTTTTGTCATGTGTAATTTTTTTACAGTCTCCTCAATCATCCGGATGCTCATTCTACGATCTGCACGCTCAATTTGGTTGATTTTGGTCAGTGTTTTCGGAGTTGAAACAGTCACATGGCGACCTGGGTACTGGTCATCTTCAGTGCTCTCTCGGCCCTCACTACACCACACAAAAACACGCGGACGAGATAGAGAATTGTCCTTATAAGCCTCTTGTAACAATTTATAGCACCCAGTCGGAGTTTTTTTCAATGTAACGAGAAATTTGAGATTGAAACGTTGCTCGTGTTTCAAACTGCCACTGAACAAACACTATAATAGTCACGGAAATGTTTGGAGACGTGCATAGACAAGATTTTACCCCTTCAATTCTTTTTATCTAATTTAGTATTGAATCTATCATCATAGCAAACTTTTCCATTTAAAATTAAATGTCACTCTGAAAATTTTTAGGTTTTTTCATTTTCTTTCATAATTACACTCACTGTATAACGACTAAGCAATAAGTATATGAATATTTAACAATATTATTATTATTATTGTGAGTGATTATTCTTATCAAGCTTTAGGTTTGGGCTTGTCTAACGATAATATTAATATTATACTGTCAGTTGATGAATAAATAATGAGAATAACAGATAATATTTACTAACAATATATTTTATTATACAATTATTCCATAAACATGTAGATATATAAAACGATAATAATTTTGTAGTCTCATTTTATGTTAAACCATACTTTTCGCTGAATTTATAGCAAAAAACTACTTTTTATTATTAACAACGAAAAACTAACGTTGCTATCCAAAAAATCCCCGCTCGCTTTTTTATCTATAGAATAATTGTACATACGAGGGTTGTCTGAAAATTTTTCATCTCAATCTAAAAATTAGACACTGTCTGAAGAGACGCTGTCCCATTATTTAGGCAACTAAATCCAAACGTGGCCGTTTCAGCTTGCTGCGACAAGCAGTGATTTCATAAGAAAAGTTCACCATTCGTACTAGAAGAAAATCATATGCTCGCAAAGTCCGGAAAAAAATGACGACCAGACAGGTATCAATATCTTGGGAAAGAAATGCATTTTCCTCTTGAGGTAACAAGAAATTTATGCAGTTTCCAAGTTGATAATTAAGTAGGTCTAACAACTGATTAATGATGTGGGCTTCGAATTTTTTGATTCATAAAAGCACTAACTAGTCTAGCATTCACTTCCCATTAGACGTATTAAAAATAAGCAAAATAAACCCTGGTTCACTAAAAGTTTAAGTATATCTGCAAAAAATATATTACCAAAGGAAATTTTCGGATAGAAAAAGTTAATAAAAGCCGCCGAGTATATTTATTATGATAGGAGACCTGCCAATTTTCGTAATGTTGCTAAAGATACATTGTGAATGATCTAAAAAATAAGGATTCTTCGTCGACCTTAATCTCTACTTCACCCGATAACTTTTAACTGCGCACCATAATGTCCAAATTCGACTGGGCTATGAAGAAAAAAGTATTTTCTTGAATGACTATTAACTGAAAACGAGAATTAAAAACTTCTGAAGACATATTCAAAATACATTATTTAGTATCTTAAAAAATCTCCTAAACCTACTGGGTAAATAACGAGATGTGAAAAATCTTTCCCAAAGTTAAAACTATTCTTTCCATGGGTCAAAGAACATCGACCAAGTTGACTACCATTTCAATAGACAATTAAATTGTTACTCGGAAACATTTTATTGTTTTTTATAGTTCCACCAAGATAATACCTGCAGTAAAAAAATGTTTGTTTTTTCAAATTGAGACATTGTTATAAATCCAAGGTGTTAAATTTGATATTAATTTAAACTTACAGGTGGATCGGGTGGTACAATATCACTCATTTTGTTCCACCGCCAAAGAAAACGATCAAATCAAAATGTCTCACATGGAATTGGAACACATTGAACTCACAATGAAACGATTTTCAATGTGATAACGATATAAGAGTTTTTCATGGAATATCTATATCCATTCTCTTATCAGTAGAATTAAATATAGGGAGGCATGTTAACATCATATTCGACAGATGCCGTATTTTTTGGAAATTAAATGGTTATAAAAATAATAATTATTATTGACATTGATATTATGTAATTAACGGAAATTGGGAATTGTAACTTTATGATTTAACTTTAATCTAAATATATTGCACATAATATTTGTAATGAACTTGATCATAGATTTTAAATCGACAATTTACACGATATAATATGTAGAGATTAAAAAATTATCATTGTCTCCAATAAAAATGATTCAAATCTAGATTTAGAACCAAAACTGCTTTCAGAACAGGATCCTATTCAACCAGATCTAAATCGTAGTGAACGAGATGTTCAAGCAGAACTAAATCTTGATCTAGCTGATTCTAAATGTGTCGCCTAAATTCAGATCTAGATGTAAAACGAGAACTTCTCGATTCAGAACAGGACCCTATCCATCCAGATCTAGATCGTAGTGAACGAGATGATCAAGAAGAACTGAATCTTGATCTAATTGTTCCTAAATGTAATCATTCAAACTAAGATCTAGAACCAAAACGAGACCTTCTAGATTCAGAACAGGACCATATTCAACCAGATCTAAATCATTGTGAACGAGATGTTCAAGCAGAACTAAATCTTCATCTAGCTGATTCTAAATGTGTCGCCTAAATTCAGATCTAGATGTAAAACGAGAACTTCTCGATTCAGAACAGGACCCTATCCATCCAGATCTAGATCGTAGTGAACGAGATGATCAAGAAGAACTGAATCTTGATCTAATTGTTCCTAAATGTAATCATTCAAACTAAGATCTAGAACCAAAACGAGACCTTCTAGATTCAGAACAGGACCATATTCAACCAGATCTAAATCATTGTGAACGAGATGTTCAAGCAGAACTAAATCTTCATCTAGCTGATCCTAAACGAGACCGTCTAAATTCAGATCTAGATCTAGAAGTAAAACGAGAACTTCTGGATTCGGAACAGGACCCTATTCAGCCAGATCTAAAGAAGAGTAACAACTCACAAGATGAGTAAAGTAGTATGCAACAAATTATCGAATTAGATTTTTTTGAATATTTATAACAATGTCACTTCAACATACTTATTTCTTGATCCGGATCACTTGAACATACTGAACATGATCGTGATCTGAGGTTCCAAAACTTGAACTGATCCACTGGAACCTTAATGAGATCTAGATTTTCTAGAACTCTAAACAGCTTAAAATGATTCAGAACATGATCTCGACTTTTACTTCCTAATGGCGCCAAAATATCTATTTTACTTCAAAATTTGATTTTAAAAACAAGTCAGCCTGTCGAGTAGATCTTGCAAAAACTCTAGTTTGGATTATGTTGGACTTGGGACAACTCAGCGAGTTTTTTTCTATAGTATAAGCTGTCGAAGTTTCTGATTAACTACAAGTCGAATTGCTATCTCCTGTAGTGAGTCAAGCAACCTCAGGGTATGCTTGGGAAACGAGCACCAGATGTGCGAGGCGAATACCTGATTATGGTGATTTTATGTCCAGACTATATCAAATCAGAAACCGCAGCGCCCTTTAAACAAAGACACCGGCGTGCTTATAGTCAGCGAAACTATAGTTTGGGTTATCAGTTTTGTCAAGTAGATCGAACAAGAGAAAGAGGAACCCAGCGTGGATCTCAAATTCCTCTGAAGTGTTTCCATCGATGGCGATTTGGATAGATGTTATGTGACCCTTCTCTTATTGTATTTTTTGAGTATTTGGATATCGGACTTTATCTCTTTCTCTCTCCATGTGTCAGGTTTGGAAATTAAGACGACATTCAACATACTTGTGTCCATTTATTTTTTAGTTAACGCAATTACAAACAACAAATATAAATTATCAATTAATAGTGACAAAAACCATTACCTGCAAACGTATTGTATATTAGAAAATACATTTATTGCTTTTAGTATCAGATTAGACATCGTTACAGTCTTAAAATATCTTAAAAAATAAAACATTTAAGATAAAAAGACAAACACAACAAACGGGTTCCAATAAAAAAGTATCAAAAAAGATTACAGTTTCACCAAACAGACAAAAAATATTCAAATTTTGTAACTATAATATATTGACATAGTTTCGATAATAATACTAAAAAATCAATATATGTTTTACATTTCATAATTTACCTTGAAAAGTTACTTTTAAAAATTAATGAAATACAAGAATTTAACACCTCAATTATCGGCGTACACAATTTCTATAAATTTTGTTCCTATAAAATCCGATGCTGAAGAAGATTAGGTCGTAGAAAAACTGCAACAAGTGAATCAATATTGTGCCATGCCCTCGAAATCAACAAAATTAATACACAGATAAAAATCAAAACCTATCAGGGATGTTATAAAATGTATTGGAAACGTTTCGAGCATCTGTTGTAACCCTCAGTTGTCGTTTAGAAGCCCTGCAGAGATAAATTAGAACTACAATCCAAGCAAATGTATAACATCCCCAATCAACACATGTTCTGGAAAGTGTCTAAGAATTGCTGAGTAGATTCACATCTCCCTGGCGAAAAAGGGGGCCCATAATTTCTTCATCGGATCAGATTAAATTGAATGGGAATCTATAACCGGTATTAATCACGGGTATAAGATATAATTGAGAAAATTTTTTGGATTAGAAGATAAAACATGTAACTGCATTTGTCCTGAATGCAAGAGACTAAAGAATCATGGGTGTGACACCTGGGAGTATACTGGAAGGGAGGAAGACTTGAATAAACTGAAGTTGGCAGATGGTTTTAAATTACTAAAGGGCCAAGAATAAGATAATTGAAAACAGTCCTCCAAAACTGAATCAATCGTTACCCCATCAATTTTACATGCAACCATGAGACTTTTTCATAACAATACCACCATATTACTAAAACCCTGAACATCAAAATTTATAAAATTCGTGCATGTCGTTTCTCAAATAATTATGGCGTTCCTTATTTTTTCAAAATAACTTCCTAATTTCAAGCTAAACCAATCAAATTTTGAGAATTTCTAACAAAAACTAGATTTTTATACCAATGATAGAAGCTAAAAATCTAGTTCGGTAAATATTCAGATATCGAAAATACAAGATATGATTTACCTTAGTACCTCTTCGATCTCTCAAATATGAAAATTCGACAAAGTAAAACCGAAATTTTCTTTGGCTTTTACTACGTGTTTGTTAAATTACAGTCTATAGCCACAATTACACTGTCTGTCGAGCGTTTCGATAACCAAGTTAGCGTCTTCAGAGACTGTTTACCTTAAGTCTCTGAAGACGATAACTTGGTTATCAAAACGCTCAACAGACAGTGTAATTGTGAGTTTTGGTGTAAACAGTGTGTTCAGTAATACTGGGATGGACCGGGTGTTTTAGTTTAGCTCTCAATAGAATTCAAAACTCCCTCCGCAAATAATATTTAAGAAATCGAATGGTTTTCTTGGCTGAAGTATTACCACAGCTGATTTTTTTGTATCACTAGATTTAATATTTCATAAATTGACCGACATACTATAATAAATTTTCAGTTTTCTAGTAGCAGCTTGAAATAATAAATATATTGCTTAGTAAATATGGCATCTACAATAAAATTATCTGGAAATATGTCTAAACAAATAAGTGTATATTAGTAGATATGTATAATATCAATTTTAAAAAATTACAAAAACAAAAAGGAAGAAACTAGCAATAAAATGTAGATCATTTTCTTATACTCTTGTATGTATAAAAAAAGTCTAATCAATCTACCTTATTTCGTAAGAACGAACCTTATGGCTAGGGTGACACTCCAGAGGCCTTGAAAAAACTGGTTATAGAATATAGGTATAAATAGTAACCTATGAAGAAATCAAGAAGGTTATGGATTGGGCCAGCAGGCACACAAACAAATGTTGAACATGGATAGCTCCTTAACTAATGCGCAAAAAATAGCAAAAACATCCCGAGATCGGTGTCATTAAAAAAAACTAACAATTTTAGATTACAGGATTTTTTTAGTATATTAAGTTTTGCTACTACTTGAGGAGGGCCTAGTAGATTCCCAATCTTTCCTTTAACCATTTTAGATAGAAGGAAGGAGTTCTGACAAGATGGTCGGATATCTTTCCTCTAGGTTGTTACTCCACATTTTTCCAATTGGAGATTTATCCCTTGCCATTTTTACCATCTGCAATTCGACATAGATGTTATTTCCATTGTTTCTTTGGTCTCTGGTTTCGTTTTTGATGCATAAACCTGATTGTCGCTTTATAAATTCGTCTTAGGTGTTTGTTCCGTCATACAACGTTGCATACACATCCCACGACCTTTTGCTCTAGCTACTTATCCTCTTACTTCGTCTTCCTTACAAGTGATGTCAATTTCATAGTATTTATATTTCGTATTTGACCTTTTAGTTCTAATTTGTATCGAATCAACTCTTTTAATGTTGTCATGCATGAGGGTTTTTTCAATCGGTGGTAGAACATGTAAATATATGAAGACAAGCAACGCCCAGGTACTTTTCAAGCCCCGAATGATGATTTTGGTGACAATTACCTTAATTTGCGAAAAAATTAGCAAAAAATAGAGCTTGGAATAGCAAGTACAGAGAAAAGTATTTAGTCGAATGACAATTGGACTAAAAAATTCAAGAACAGTGACTGTTGATAAGTACTAGCTGAATTAAATAAATTTATTTTTGATATTTTCATACAATTACAAAATTATTTTCCAGTTTCTTCTTAAATATTTTTGTATATTAATCAATAAATCACAATATAAATAAATAAATAATATAAATGTAACGTATAATAATGAAATTATTATTTTTTCAATTATTATATCATAAAAGTAACCTTTAAAGTAGAGATATAGATTTTTAATATACATTTATATTATAGGGAACCCATTTAAATCTAATAAAATCCTAAATCTTAGATATTTAGTAGATTTGAATTAACATATCATATTGGTATTATATACAAAAATTATTGTTTAATGGACACATGTATATTTAAAACGGTTACTTTAATTTGTTAAAAGTATTTTTTTATGTAAACCTCAACCACATTGGGCACTTTACTAAAAATAAACAACTTGTTTAATTGACAGTAAAACTTTTGTTTAGATATTTAAACTTAACTGATCTCTACTTTAAAGTTACACATTCTTTTCATCCATTGTAATTGTGATATAAAACGATTATTAAAGTTTAAATATATTGCTTTGATAAAAAAAATAATAAAAACGTGAACTAAGTACAACCTCTTTAATCCGAACATCCAAACTGAACTTGTTTGCCGTTACTAGACTTTTTTACTTCTAGTGTGTTTAAACTTTAACTAACCACTAAAAATGACGGGTGAGGGTGAAAATTATCATCATTATTCATCAGTTCAACAAAGTATACGTAGAAACAATTCAATTATAAGGTAACCACACCGCAATCATAAAATCTCAAGACGCAATTCTTGAAAAGGTGGGGAAATGGACGGTAACACTCAGTATCTTATAAACTCGAGTTATAATTTTTAAACATCCAAATACTACATGTCTACACAATATCATATTATTTTGTTTTTTAATATTACCAAATAATAACTGGGACGAATGCACAGCGAAAAAGTAATATATATCTAGTTTGGCTAATAGAAAGTTTTCAATAGTTGCCTTTCCTTGTGTCATGTGAAAATAAATCCTTGATGCTTGGGGGGGAATCTCTCGAAATATGCAGGGTAACCGTTAGTTTGGTATTTGCGGTTTATTCCCTTTTAATTGGACGATAACTTCGGCCAATCCTATAAAATACACTGTTTGGATTAAAGAGGTTGTACTTTATATTATATAAAATTTTCGTCAGTTAAGAATTGATTATTGTAAAGCTATAAACACAACGTATATTTATTTTATTCATCAAAAAAGTATTACTAAATAATATCTATTGCTATACAATAACGAAATTAACTGCGCTAGCCACTGACAGTTGTTATCTTCAAACATGTTACGAACGCAGTGCCTCTCGCTACTGTTAACACATCAAGTTGTATCATTCATTATCATCAGTTGTTTTATGTTACAACGAAAAAATTGAAATTGCTAGTTAACAGAGAAATAATAAATTTCAAAAAACAAAATTATATGTACAACAATTATTTTATTCGCCCAACCTTGCTAACTATATTTATTACAGTCTATAATAATTAAAATTCAGTATTTTATACAGTTAGTGTAAAAATCGACTGTACAGTTGTTCCATTTAGAATTACATCTGTACGAGGAGTAATCAACTATTCACTTTGCTAACATGAATTTATATGCTAAATATCGGAACGAAAAATAGTGCTCACTACCCTTATACATTTAAAGGAACTTAATTAACATGAATATTATAGTTATAGTATTAGTTAAATGGCCTGAAAAGTTCATCTTTGAAAACTTATAAGAACACAAAATGGCGTTCAGTTTGGTTTCTAATTCAAACTAGTCCTATAAAAATTGAAAAATCATTGTTTTTTATGTATAATTATGAGTTTTGATTGTTACAAAGCATTTCTTTATAATTCTTAATTTGGAATTTGGTTTTCTAAAAAATAACGAACGAGATTCAAAAAGAGCTCAGTTCACGACTGGTACTACTCTGTACTGAATATAAAGTCCATGAACTCAACCTCAACAGTATATGTTGAGATGTACTCCAAGTGCTCATTAGTAGTGTAATAAAATCCCAATGACATGTTTTCATTCCTTCCAGACATTCTGGTAAATATTCAAATAACATTCACCCATCATACTAATAGATATGTTATTTTTTTCTACTTTTTCCTTATCATATTTATTTGTATCCAGTTAAAAATTTAAGAGGGTGTTCTTATACTGATAGTGCTATAAACTTATCTTTTAAAAATACTTCAATAACTAAAAGTAATAATCTCCATTTTTACTACTTTATTTAAGCTTCTTTTAAACTTCTGCAATTGTAAATGGAAGAACTATACGAAGTTTGCTAAGTTGGAAGGTGATATTTGAACATCTCTCCATAGTTAATATCGCATTAGAATACAAAGAATCTAGGAAGGAAGTTTTTCATCCGAAAATGTCCCAACATAATAAACGTCATGTTTATTTTCTATTAGCAAAACAAATTATTTGAAGGCATAAATTTCACAATAAGTAAATCAAAAAAGGCACTATTTTCAAATATCATTTGTGGAATGTAGAAAAACAAACCGATTATTGCCGAAAAAAAAAATATAAATATCCACTAATGGACGTAGTTATGCAAGTAAAATCTGTTCAACTGACTTCAGCATATTCGTCATCATCATACTGACCCCTGGAGTATTTTATATTCTTCATTGAAGCTGCCCCGAGCAAGTGGAGCATATCAGGAAAAAAAAACTGATAAATGAGGCAATCCTCATACCTGAGCTTCGTCTCGTAGCGCCGAAAGAATGTTACATATTCATATTGTAATATACATTATATATATATATATATATATATATATATATATATATATATATATATATATATATATATATATATATATATATATATATATATATATATAAGTAAAGTTTTTTTGTGTATAAGAAATTGGACAATTCCATGTAATATTAATTTTTCTAGACATAACTACGTCCAATTTGGTGTTGCAAATTTCTTATAAAACTTTCTATTTCAATAAAATATAATAAAGCAATTAAAATATTAAATTCCACCTACATTGTTTGAAATATTAAGACAACATACAATGTAGTAGAAAACAAAATAGATCTAAGCCAAAATTTATAGTTGAAAAGAAGCAAATGATAATAAAGTGAAGGATGGTCTTAGGCTTGAGGATGGAACTTGTTTTGGGAGAGTTTTTGGGACCTCGATCAACGCTATCAAAGCATATAAAAAAATATAATTGCTGGGGTAAAACCCATCGACTACTCATGTAAACTTGCAATAACAATAATTATATTTGATGAATTGCTAATTAATAAATTGCATAGTGGTAAAACCACCATACTAATGCTTTTTGACTGTTAAGCATTGGCACGGCCCCTACATTACACTACACAACTGTATAAAAAGGAGTTTTCTCAACTTTTTTCACCAGTAGTGATCGTGTATAGACCCTATAAAATCTCTTAATGTCACCTAGAAGGTCCTCGAATCACTTTGGGAAAAGCATTATTCAAAGTTCCAGTCTCAAGCATCAATTGTCACTGATTTCTGGATTATTCGTACGATTGTACGTATGTCATTGATTCTTTATTAAAATATTTATAAAATTTCATCTAAAACAATAAAAAAGATTGTTATTGAGCATTAGTTACTTGAATAAAAACTTCATACTACAAATTACCTTGTATTGTTAACGTAAGAACGGACAAATATCGATAACTGAAATTGGAAATACAAAAAACAATTTGATTTTGTCTAATTTATAATTCAAAATTACATCGAAGAAACTATTTTCAAACATTCAATACACAAAGAGTAAAATAATTAAACTGTCCGTTAGTGGTAACTACTATATAGAGTGAATGAAAACTGAACAGAAAAAAGTCATTATTTTGAATTCTGTACATAAAATAATAGAGGATGTACCTGTCATTTGAAGCGGTTTAAAGATAGGGATCATTTCTTCACGTTCACATCAATTTGGAATCTTCAAATAACGTGCTTGGGAAGTTTTTTGAAATTATGCACACAATAATTGATTTATTACTTTAAGCTTTCCTGTACTATATAAAATTGAATAGACAAACTAAGCTGATTTATTATTCATTATATTTTTCTATTATTGTTTATTTTATGGTTATTTAATATCAATGTTTAATGTTTTATATTTTTACCTGCGATATTACCTTGACATTATTATTGCCTGCATTTTTATTAATAAGGAGATAATCATTGCAATGTTTGAGGAGTTTAATGAATCAGATATGTAACAAGATTTTGAAATTCAAAAAAGGCAATATAAAAATTGTTACTCCAAGAAGAAAATATGTCAGAAAAGAAAGGCTTTAAGGGCAAATAAGAATATTAATATTTGTAATTTTCACAAATTATGTAAGTATTTAAAACAATGGTCAAAAAGGTACTGATAAAAAAAGTCCACTGAGTTATCTAGAGAAAATATAGACACAAAAGTACAAGAGGGTAAGATCAAAACAGATTAAGACTAAAAATCACCTCTAAAAATGACAAGAGACAGGAAATAAGAGGAGAGAATTAATCAATGAGGAAGCAGTCTTAATACCCTAGGGCAATAAGTATCTACCACACATTATTCAAGTAATAGTTGATAAAAACCGCAAGGATATGACATTATTTACTAAAATTAATTTATTTCATCAAAAACACTACATGGATTTTATATTATTCCAATTTATATAAGGAGGCTCAACAAAATTTTATTGCAAAAATAAAAAAACAATTATTTAAACCTCCCAACATTTTTTTGCTACAAAAAATTTCTATAAATGAACTGAGCATCATGGTTTTTTTTGAGAAATATAGTGCATGTATTTTTATAGGGGTATCTTCAATGCAATAATAAATTTTAATAATGTCAATTACCGATATAAGTCCGAACTATTACCTAGTGCTTTCACTACGAAAATTAAATTAAAAAAAATTAACGTATCCTCGTATTTCATTCGGTAGATTCGTTAAAAAATATTTTGGTGACGACTATATCACCGGTGCTAAGGGTTTGTGTGCCTATATTAGAATGATTCGCCTTGACCATACCGTCATCATCATCTTTAACGCTACTAACGTATTCATTAGTAGGAGATACAACGCGGTCTTGCTTATACCCATTATTCAATTTACAATGACAACTACAAGTACACTTTTCAGATTCTATATCATTTTGTAATATGGCAGCGTTACTGAGTATCGTTTCTAATTTTTCTATTTTATCGATTCGATCTAATTTGTTATCATTCAATATTGTATCGACCATTTGCATTGATTCTGTTAGACTAGTAGGCTCGGAATTACGTGGCGACGTCATATCGCTGTCCAAACTAGGATAATCTTGATCATTATCTCCATCTTCTTCTGAACTATCTCCTTCACGATCCTGACCTGCGCATGGAAATATTTTTGAAAACAGAACAAAAAATTGTAGAAAAAATCAAATCTCGAAAAATATTAAGTATAAACAAACTCTAAAAGCAAAATGTAACAGGAATGTGATCCTAATATGGCTACTGGGCTACCAAGTGAACGGATAGGTGAAGGTTTAAGATAATTCAACAGATTCATTACCAGAAACGATACTAAGTTGTTGGTCAAATAAGCCATACTCTGCTTATATCCTGCAATAGGATTAGTATACCTCGAAAGAGTAATGCCAACATATTTGGGATTGGGACATAAAAACATCAAAAAAATAGCCTCATTTGGGAGGAGTTTGCTATTATGGAATCAGAACAATTAGATTCCAAGTACAAAATATCTTCTAGGTATAGATGCAGAGCTGCTGAAAAGCCGAAACGACTCTCCAAACAATCTACAACTTACAAGGGAACATGAGAACACAGTCAATCAAAGGGGAAGTGAAACGGTACACTGTAATATGCAAATATCAACAACAATACACACAAATAGGCTAACAAATGGATTATTGTTTAAGGGCGTCATATAATCCAATAATAATAGCAATTAAACTGTTCTTGATAACTTCCTGCAAATTACTTGGATCGTTAGAGAAAGTAACCAAAATCAATTTATCATTTGGACTAGAAATTCTTGTGTAATTGTTTGCATTAAGCGAATACTTGCCTAAACTTTCCAATTTTTCTAATTTTTTTGCTACCTTGGCAGAAGATTTGAGCTTCTCTTTTTCGTCATCTGTTAATTCTATGTACCTAAGCAGTCTAACTTCTCTATTGCTTAAAACAACGCTTTTAGTTGCTTGAGCCAATTTCGTCCTAAGTTCCATCACTTCAGTTTCAGTTTTTCTCTGACGCTTTTTCATTTTTACACTATCCGGTGATATGTGCATTTGTAACTACAAACATTTCAATTCATAATTATTAAAATCCAAAAAAAAAAATAATATAAATAATAATCTAAAATCTCTGATACGGACACACCTGCTCATCACAAAGTTCTAACAACAATTCCCTATTCTCTGGTCTTATGTTTTTACTCATTTGATAATATATCTTTTCATTTGTCAAACTCAAAACGTCGGCAGATGCATACAGTATCATTTCTCTGCTTAGAGGCCGTCTCGACCAATATTTCTGATCCCTCCTAGAAAAAATAAAACTGTTCTAATGAAAAATACTAAATATAGGAAAATAGAATCTTCCATTTTCTTGCTCTCCCTTTTACTCGAAGTTACTACGCCTTGCTTTCTCAAAGAAGCAACTTGATTTATAATTTTAGTTATATACAGTGCTTTTCAGATAAAAGTATCCACCTTTAATAACTTTTGTAATACTGGTATTTAGAAAAACTCCAAAAACACGTCAATTTATGTTGGAAGGGGCAAGCATTATGGCTTATTTAAACTTACTGGAAAAGCCACCCCCTCACCCCTAGCAGCATCCCCTTTATTTTTTTAAATTACTTTTCATATTTTTTATGTAAAATTTGGATACTCCTCTTTGAGCTGATTTCAAAAATGTATAATACTTGTAGGTTAAAGTGGTTAGTTTATGAGATAAACAATTTTTCTTTTAAGAGCACAAATTTTACTTATTATTTACTTTCACCTTATTTGCCTGTACTAAAATGGGTTGTACAACAGTTCAAACTCTTTAATCTTTTTAACTGTGCTATTTATTCTACTTAAAAAATCCAAACAACAAAAAACTCTACTTTTTATTAAAGTTTGACATTGTCAACTAGAATTTGTAGTCACTATTGATAGTGTAATTTGATACATTATTTATTTTGTTTCTCTGAAATGGTTTACTCTTTGCAAGAAAGAATTGAAATTGTAGGTTTATACTACCAAAATAATAATTGTGCAAGAGCTGCTGCTAGAATATTTAACGAATTACATGACGGAAGACATGCAACTCATAAGTATGTAATTCAACTGATGGAGAAATTTACCACAACAGGGTCTGTTTGCAATAAAGTGCATAAGCGAGAGGGACTCGTAAATAACGAAGCAATCCAAGTGGCAATTTTAGGGCAAGTCAGCTTAGAGGCTCAACAACCCCAATCGTTGTCAACAATAAGTAGAGCGATCGGTGTTTCATCTTCTACAGTTTTCCGAGTTCAATTTTTCTTTTAAGAGCACAAATTTTACTTATTATTTACTTTCACCTTATTTGCCTGTACTAAAATGGGTTGTACAACAGTTCAAACTCTTTAATCTTTTTAACTGTGCTATTTATTATGAAGTTACAATAAGTGTTCAAAATGAGTACCATTCACTTCCATACAATGGTATAATCTATTTTGAAATGCCTCTCTGACATTGCTTAATACGGCTGGATTTAATTGTCGATATTCATTTTCTATCCTCTCTAGTCTAGGGATGTTAAATCCGGTGATCTAGGTGGTCACTCCATCATCTGCCCCCTTCTACCTATCCAACGAGCGGGGAATGTTTCGTTTAAAAATTGTCGGACAGGCATAGCATAGTGTGGGGGAGCTCCGTCTTGTTGAAATATCAGTAAATCTTCGGAAAGGTTATCATCATTTTTATTATTGTTGTATACGTGGGTCAACCCCTTCCCTGAGTAACTCAAGATATGATTCACCATTTAAATTTCCGTTGATGAAGAAAGGTCCGACAATGTGGTCCCCTAGGATACCACACCAAACGTTTAACTTTTGGGGATGTTGTGTATGGAATTCACGCATAATATGTGGATCACTTTCAGCCCAATATCTACAATTATGCCTACTTACTAAGCCATTTAATGACCATGAGCATTCATCAGAAAAGCAAATATTGTTTAACAATTGTGGATTGTTATTGATAATTTGCGTCATTGATTCGCAAAACTCTAGACGACGATCAAAATCATCTTCATTCAACTCGTGCACCAACTTAACTTTGTATGGGTGGTACTTGAATTTATGTAGAACTTGGAAAACTGTAGAAGATGAAACAACGATCGCTCTACTTATTGTTGACAACGATTGGGGTTGTTGAGCCTCTAAGCTGACTTGCCCTAAAATTGCCACTTGGATTGCTTCGTTATTTACGAGTCCCTCTCGCTTATGCACTTTATTGCAAACAGACCCTGTTGTGGTAAATTTCTCCATCGGTTGAATTACATACTTATCGAGTTGCATGTCTTCCGTCATGTAATTCGTTAAATATTCTAGCAACAGCTCTTGGTACAATTATTATTTTGGTAATATAAACCTACAATTTCAATTCTTTCTTTCAAAGAGTAAACCATTTCAGAGAAACAAAATAAATAATGTATCAAATTACACTATCAATAGTGACTACAAATTCTAGTTGACAATGTCAAAGTTTAATAAAAAGTAGAGTTTTTTGTTGTTTGGATTTTTTAAGTAGAATAAATAGCACAGTTAAAATAGATTATACCATTGTATGAAAGTGAATGGTACTCATTTTGAACACTTATTGTAACTTCATAATAAATAGCACAGTTAAAAAGATTAAAGAGTTTGAACTGTTGTACAACCCATTTTAGTACAAGCAAATAAGGTGAAAGTAAATAATAAGTAAAATTTGTGCTCTTAAAAGAAAAATTGTTTATCTCATAAACTAACCACTTTAACCTACAAGAATTATACATTTTTGAAATCAGCTCAAAGGGGAGTATCCAAATTTTACATAAAAAATATAAAAAGTAATTTAAAAAAATAAAGGGGATGCTGCTAGGGGTGAGGGGGTGGCTTTTCCAGTAAGTTTAAATAAGCCATAATGCTTGCCCCTTCCAACATAAATTGACGTGTTTTTGGATTTTTTCTAAATACCAGTATTACAAAAGTTATTAAAGGTGGATACTTTTATCTGAAAAGCACTGTATATAGTGACGTCACTATATAGTATGTTTCTCTTAATAAAACTTATCATAAAAATCTTACCTGTAAATTGTTTTCAATTGATCTTTCATGGGATTAATAGGAGCGCCATAGCATTCACAAAGCGCGTTCAAAGCTATACTTTTAGCTTTATATACGGGTCGATTCGTTTCTTGGTAAGTTAAAATAGCATGTGCAGCTTGCGTATCAAATACCATTCGCATCATTATGTTGAACTGGTTGTAGAGATTCACGGAATCGTTTCGACAATCATGAACAACCTAAATAAACAGTCCATGTTAGAGGTAAATTCATTTAGATACACACGTATATACAGGGTGAATTAGCAGTGTGTATTGTATTGTATTGTAGATAATGATATTTAATACGACATCCTGTATATTTTTTCAAACTTTTACGTTAACATGGCAGAAAAAGCTTTTAGAGTTTCTAGTAACATTCTTTTTCTACAAATATAAAAAAATTCTAGGGTTACCCAATACATTAAGCCACCCACCAATTATTTTAGTTTTTATTTCATCAAGTTGTAACTGGTGCCGATAGATGCCGTGCGGCTGTGTCCCCCTAGTAACAAGTGATCTAAAATGTGATGTGAAGTGATATATTTTCAAAGTGATGGTTACAAAATTGTTGATAATGTTATAATTAGTGTGAAAATTTTAATTTAATAAAGTTGTAAATGATACGATAGTTTTTTTATCGATACATTTGGCCAAATATAAACTTGATGCTAATTTATTTTGAGAAATCTCATATCCCAAAAGTTTTGAAACTCGTCTCATGTAGCAGTACTGTGAGAACTTCCAAAGTTATCTACTATTTTTCTTAATAACATATTTAATGCCTCTTAAAATAACTTATATACCAAACTTTGGGAGTAAAATTTGTACAGCCTGTATAAAAAACACTTTTTGCATCAACCTTTATAACTTCGTTAGATTCCAGTAGTCTTCTAAGTCCATGTTCGATCATCTCAGGACAGGATATTAAATCAAATACATATGCAAAGCCGGTCATCGTTGCAACTTGCATCAAAGTTAGTTGTCCTTTTACACCCAAATTGATACCTTCGCAATCAAAAGCCACCACCTTCCTATCTGCAGTGAAAGGCCAAGTTTCATCAAATTTATTATTTTCTTCTTTATTCATTATATCATTGATAACCAATTGGCACTCTCTCGTCGTACAAATTACCCTGGAAACAAGATACCGATAATTTCGTCAAGAAAATAAAAAGTGGGTAAATTAGTTCTCATTTTTTACATATTTTTATAAGTAATAACTAAAATAAGGTATAGAATGGAAAAAAAACAACAACAAAAGGTTAATAAGAAAGTTCAACAATTTATAATAGTACAAGGGCCAGTCAATCACTCTGTGACTTTTTAAATTTCCCTCCTTTTAGATGAAATGATAACACTGGTACAAAAATCAGGATCTTCACTCCCAGAAAATAATAAATTCAAGAAGTTGTTAGTTTCTATTGAAAATCTTGATTTCTGTTAACAAATTAACATTATCTACCTGGTATTCTGGAAAAGTCTTGTTTTCCAACTATCGGTGTGTGTTATATGTTGATTCATCATACTTTGTCGTTGTTCTCTACCTGTATTTTCTTGTAAAGTTTTTAGTACGAGAGTATTTATACGTTGTTTCAAGCTTTGATTATATGTAGAATTTGATTTAATGGAAGGTTTCTGGAAAGTAGGCGATAGTACTGTTCGATCGTTTTGATTTTCATTCGAATTCTGTTTAATAGGATTTCCTAAAAAATAAATTATATAAACACCAAAAACATGTTACTAATAGAAGAATGTTTGCAAAGAATTTATTTATGAAACAATGATATATAAGAAAATTTCCTTTGATCCCTTTCCAAAATATCAAATCTAAAAGTTGTAATACTTTTTCTTAAATTTTAGCTGAAATTTTGTAATTTTCAAATGTGAATCCATTAAGTAATGCTGATAATACAGTTTTTTAAAAATTATCATTATGCCCACTATCACTTTTTAAATTGTGATAATTTTTTTAAATAATTGAATTAATAATCATACACCAAATTCATTGTTTCAATTCATTTGAAACGACATGGGCATTATACCGGGTTTTTCACTTTAAATTTAACCCCATTAATGTGAATAAAAATGTTTTAAACAAAATTTCCAAGATATCAAATAATACTTTTTCATTCTTCCACATAATTAGATATGGCTTCTTAGCACATTATTTACTAACATTGCAATGATAAATTGATTATCGAAACAGACGTCAGAAAATGTAATTTTGAGTGTGTTGCAGCCTTCCCGCATTCTGAACTTTCTCCAATGTGTTCCGGAACATTCTGGAGAGGAGGGAAATTAAATAGCAGAGACAGGCTAAAGTAAGGGCAGATAAAATCTTCCAAACAGTTACTGGAACAATTTACAGGGGTTGTGACAGGCAAAGATATCACACTCCAGAACATTACACCTTGTAGTTAGATACATCTAAAAGGGGTTCTTTCGAGGTGTCATATTTTGTGTTGTGGAAACATTTTGGTGTAGTCAGTTACATAATTAATGAGAGGGTCAAATTGTAGTGAAAGAACCGGTATATTTAATCTTACCTAATTTAAAATTAACTTTACTTTTATCTTCATTTTTAATATATGACACTGCAGGTGGTACAGGAGAAGTTGGGGGTTCAGGACTCATAGATTTCGCTTGAATTTTAGGTTGTTTCAATCTATCACTTATAGATCTAGGAGATAATTGTATATTATCCTTTTCCATCGGAGCAGATGGATATTTTTCGCTTATTTCTATTCCTTCCATGGGGAGAGTTAAGGGTTTTTCACGTTTTTCGATTCTTTCGACCTATAAAAGTAATTTATACCCTTAATGGTAAAATTTTGAAACGTCAGCTAAAAGAATTAATAATTGATGACTAACTACTAACCTTATCTGTTTTAACATCATTGCAAACATCTATAGACAGATTTTTGGCATTTTTCATTTCTTCATTAGTTCTTTTATATTCCTTCATAAGATTAACTTGAGCTGACATATGTTTTTGATTAATTTTGGGTGGTTGAATCAAAGTTACTAAATTCGAATGTATATGAAAACTGTCTGAAAAAAGTCTCAAAAAACTCATAAGTTGAGTTGGAGTGTTGAATAAATTCGTCCACATACTTTCGGGAAGGTTGCAGCTGACTATTTGAAAGAGTTGTTCCACTAATACCGGACCTTTGACCTTAAAAATGTATTTTATAAGATCCATTTAAAATGAGGAATATTTATAAGGTCAATGACTCTTACAAAATTTACATTTGAAAAACTTACCTCAATACACTGTGCCAGAAAATCTAACAAAGCCTGAGTTTCTTGTGGATCAATTTTAACATCATGTTGAAAATGTAACTCTGGAGGGCAGTGACTCTTAACGGATTCAAAATTTGCTAAAATCACAGTTTCTTTTTCATCATCTACCATAAATGTACCAGGATGTTTGAAGAGAAAATCTCTAAATTCATGAAAATGTTGTCCTGAGACATGACGCACTTCAGGACTTGCTTGGGAACGGTGTCCCAAAAGGCTGCGAATAGGCACTTCAGTTCCTTCACCATATTGAGCCAGTTTTTCAGAAAAATACTCCACAGCTTGCGTAGTATAATCTTTCCCTAATAAAAGTAAACATTAAATCAAAATACTGATTTCTTTTCGAATATGAAATTTTAAATTACCTCTCTTCATAAAAAGACAATTATATTGTGAAAGGTTGTTTTCTGTAATTGTTAAAATTTAAATTTTAACAAAGAAAGACTAATTTACAATATAAACTGTTCGTACATGAAATTTATGAGATAGAATTATGAATTTGATAATCCTGGAAGTGAAAAATAAGAAAGAAGACCTCAACCTCAAACAACAGAAATAAGCATATGTAAAAATGATGTATGTTCAAAAAGGAGCAAAATGATCTTTTATGTATGATTTACCATGGATACAGGAAAATATACTGTAAAATATGTTCAGGAGTGTCTTCATAAAAAGTTTGGCATATCCCGACATTATTTTTTGACATAGTATTTCAGTTGATTCAACGATAATTGTAACCTTCCAATATCACAAATTTTATTTTTTAATAAAATACTCTCTTAATCAGTTCAATCGAGAAATTGTTCTCAATTCAAACATTTTCAGGTCATTTTAGACATACCATCAACAGGATTTATTTGTTAATGCAAATCTCCAAAAAAATCTGACATCTTAGAATCCCCCCGAAAGATCAGCTTTCATTTGTATCTATATTCTTCGCAAATATATATTATCACTCCACCTTCTTTCCATTAGGTTATGTATGTTCAAAAGTGTGTATATCCAGAAATGAGAAATTTTTATTATTATGTCTGGTCTCTTTTTTTCTAAAGCACGAAACTCATCTAGTTATGTAAATAAGGAGTTTGCATTTATTTCTATGCATTATTGTGTTTTATTGGTTGATAAAACTAATTGCTGTTTATGTCTCTAGCCTGACTACTTCTTTCTTATTCTGCTTTACTTAACGCTAATTTAATCAGATTTATAATAAAATTATACGACAATGCAAAATTTATTTATTAACAATTATATAAATTAAACATTTAGTGATTCCAAACCATTATGTACATAAAATTGTGTTAACCTTCGAACTGTAGTTGATAAATAATCATTATATATTTTCATATCTGTTAATACAGATTCATCACAGTCATATTTGTCACAAGCCAGTGTAAAAAACACTTGTTTCTTGAAAGGCATGTATCGGAACAAAATAGTGAATAATTGAGTGCCAAGCCAACCGTGGTAAGGTTCTAACGTGTCTGCATAAGCTTTTTGTAGTAAAGGTGCTAAATCATTTGAAATAGATCCATTATTATTCTCTTCTATTATTAAATGAAATAAGTTTGAGAGAAAATGAAGACACCTGTAAGTAAAATTCAGTTTATAAACTTCACTGTGAAAACGTACTTTTGATTCTGCAATATTGACCATAAAAGTACATTTTCATTAGAATCATAATATAAATTTTCAACTACGGCAAGTAAAATCCAAGCAAAACGAAGCTTATAATTGGAATTTAGTATTTTTGATCCTTTGTGACTTATGAATGTAGGACAAAATACTAATCACCGTTAAAAATATTTCTGATAAAGCAGAAAAATTATGAAATTTACCTTTTCAACCACAACAAAGCTTCAGTTGCAGAGGATCTTCCACTGGACTGTTCTCCAATGATCATATCATCTAAATACTTATTAGAATGTGTGTCTTCCTCATATTTCATTGTTAATTTAATGATGTTTTCTCTCATGTCATTTGTAATAGGTGTGAAAACTTTACCAAAACGTTCCATAAGGCTGACAGCATTGGAACTAGCTTGTAAAAAGTCTTTTGTGCCAATTTTTTCATTTGATGTTGGAAAATATCGACATTTTACAAGCAATGTGGAATCATCGCTTTGAACTCTGCTATTGGACATGATCAGAGCAGATATAGCTTTGTGATCAATGTGAGCAATATTTATTTTGGATTCAAAATATAGCACTAATATATAACTTAGGGGTTATCGATATTTTCAATGTAGAAACAAATATAATTTTGGTATTTTATATTAGACTGTAATATAAAATATGTTTGTATATTGATTTTAAATCAAAAAACTGTCATATTTGACTTCTGTTGTCAATCTATTTTCAACGAACCTTTCAATTGCAATTATTCAACTATTTGGTTCTTCACAGATTTCAAGTGAATATTAATTTTAAAAAATTGAAGAAGCAAAATAATTATCTGATCTTTTGATGATATCGCAAACAAAATTTATAATAAGGATAAATGACAAAAAAACTGTTATTGTGAAAAATAATACTGCATGCCTATACATTGCATTTAACAAATGACATCAATCAGGCAAGAAGTATTTGAAGTTGTAAATATTCCATACCAAAATAAAAAAAAACAGAACACAATATTTAATATACATCAGAGACTAATCATGCAATAATAGAGACAAACAAAAATCAATCTCAGGCTTTCCACTAATTAAACCTTCCCCAATTGAAAAGCCGGATACTATCACCTCTCGTATTATACCCAATGGCAAACTGATTCCCAAAAAACTCTAATTATAGTACAAATGGTGAGTTGTACCTTTTTTTTAGATACAATTTAGATAACTTCTGTGTTTGTGAATAAAAATGATTGAAATTTATTATTCTAATGTAAGCAGATGATACAGTAATTTTCAGACAGTTTAAAGTGTCTCCAAATCATTGAGGGGTTTGTATTTGGGTTTTATAATAACATACAACCTGGATCCAGATATGGAGAACTATTTCTATGAAAAATGAAATCATATCTCTATAATGACCACCTTAATTGATCTGAATGCTTGAAATTCCTAGGACATCAAAAATAGTTAACAAAGAAGTGTTGAGAACAGTTAATAAGGGTCTGTGTGTACTTAAAGTGATCAAGTAGAGTTATCAAGTCTTGCAGTTGAATATTAATGTAAAAACAGAAAATAGAAGTAATGTACAAAGAAAATGAGTTTCCTAACAAAGAAATATTCTAAAATAGAATGGAATACACTATACAAGAAAAATTTTTTTGTAATTCCAGAGATCAAGAAGCCTTTTTGACAGTAATTGCCACTGTCAGCACAAATTGAAAATGTGCATGAAAATTACAAAATAACTAGTTCTGAATTATAAATATATTAAGTCTTACCTTGACTGTCTTTGCTGCTACTATGTTGAAAAGTATTAACAGTAACATAGTCATTATCCATACAAAATAAAGAAGGATACTGGCTCAAAAATTTTTTAAGGCCACTTTGGCTTCCACCAGCGATTTGTCGCATTTCTTTGGTAAATCCTTTAGAACCAAATTGACAGCTCAAGTCGTGTAGAGTTCTTGGTTCTCCTTTATCTAATAGTCGTTCAAAAAAGAATAAAAGGGTCATATTTCGAGCTGTTTCATATTGCATAGCCTCCATGTTTCTGATATGAACTTCTTGTATATATCTTATTAAATTTGTACGTTTTTAAAATTGTATTGCTTATTTTCAAAAAAGAACAAGAAAAATCTAATTACAAATTTTTGACAGGTAAATATTTTCCAGCTATTTAGTCATTTTTCAAAAGCAATTGTTTGAATACCATCACTTTTGTGTTATTCATACACTGTCTATGTTTCACAATAATTAATTTATTGAAATTATTCAAATCCTAAAATTATAATAAATAGTATAAAATAAAAATCCCGTTGACCTCTACTACGACAAGCTGGCTCTCGCCATCTTGAATTATTTTGACTTAAAATGTCAATACCTCTTTTTTTACTAGTTCATTGATATAGCAGGTAAGCCAGTCAAGATTTTAAAATTAACTTGATTCCTATATGTATGAGTACACTTCTATGTGTCAATATTATAATTGACTTATTTGTACAAAATATGCATTTATTATTGTGCGTATATTGTTTACACTTTTAATTTTTTATTTTCGTTATTATTACATCATAAAGTATGGCATTAAATGGATTTTTAGACTTTTTCCAGAAAGGAAAGGTGAGTTTTATTACTAAAAATGCCAATTTTATTAGCTGAAATCTGTTAGTGAAGAATTATACACACATAAATAAAAATTATTGCATAAAATTCTAATTTTAGACATTCAGACCTAAAAAAAAATTTGCTCATGGAACAATACGTTATAGTCTATACAAACAAGCTCAAGCTAGCTTAAATTCTGGAATAAATCTAAGATCTGCTGTGAAACTTCCTCAAGGGGAAGACCTTAATGATTGGATAGCAGTTCATGGTAAGTTCTTGATAAAATTATTGTTAAATCTATACATTATCAATGAAAAGTTTTTAACAGCCCAAAAATTACCATTTTTAAAATTCTCAATAAGTAACTTTGCAGGATAATTATTTGTTGACATTTTTTACATATAACATACATAGTGTAAGTTTTGGTTTATTTGTATGTCCATCGTAATTTTTATTGACAACAACTTCCTAACGTTTTAACACCCTAGCCAATTATTGATGTTATTAATTATCTTCATAAATAGGTAGCTATTTAAAGTCATGCAAGTAATAAAGCTCTCAAGGCTTTAGCAAGCTCATGCTACCACTACACCAACACTCACAGTTACTGTATCTCTAAAGACAATAACCAAGCTATTGTCTTTAGAGACTGAAGATAAACTCGTTAGTCTAGTGGTAATTTAAAAGGTGCATTCAGTATGAATATTACCAACAATTCCAGAAATTCTAACTTCAATAATAAAATAATTTAATATTGCAGTTGTGGATTTCTTCAATCGTATTAATCTCATATATGGTACCATATGTGAATTTTGTACGGAACAAACTTGTCCTACAATGTCAGGAGGGCCTAGATTCGAATATCTTTGGGCAGATGGTGATAAATTTAAGAAGCCCACACCTCTTCCGGCCAAGGAATATATAAGTCATCTCATGGACTGGATTGAAATGCAAATAAATAACCAAGATTTATTTCCTTGTACCAGTGATAGACCGTTTCCAAAAAATTTCTCAAATTTATGTAGCAAAATTTTGGCCAGATTACATAGAGTTTTTGTACATGTTTATATACATCATTTTCAAAATATTGTAACAATAGCAGCAGTGAGTATAACTAAAAATTTATCATTTTTAAAAGGTATTAATCTATTTGCTTCATGTGGTATGATACATGAACATTATTTTGAAACACTAAGCCACAATAAAGACTTGATAATCTCTCTGACTTCATTATAAAAACAGCAAAAATTAAAACCAAAATATAAAAGAAAGAAATTAAACATAAGAAAAACGTTAATGACGTCAAAATCATCCCCAAGAAATTAGATTTTCATTTCTTTTCACTTTCTGCGAATACTTATATTCCATTCTTGATTTTTCCTTCCATGTCCCCTATCTTCCTTATTTGATCCAAACACTTTCTTCTTGGTCTACCTGCTAATCTTTATTTCTATCCAGGTTTTTTCTTTTCACTTCCCTCACCTCCTTTATTTGATATAACCACTTTCTTCTTGATCTACTTCTCTCTGTATTACATCCTGCTTTCTTCACTTCTATTTTTTTCTCTGTTTCCATTATGGGAAATTTATCTATCCCAAATTGTTTCTAGATTTACATACATCTTTACTCTTTTCATTTACAGTTTTAGTGTTGTTCCCTGTTATTGTCATATTTTCTGTTTCATTTATAAAATATTTACTATGAATATTATATTATCTGCATGATTTTTTTCTTTCTACTACTTCAAAAACTGGTCTTATATTCCCCGTAATTGGAGAGTAGTATTAATATCCAACTTTTGCATCAATTTATATTGTTATTAATTAATAATATTGTTTGTATTTTTCAGGAAGCGCACGTAAACACATGCTACAAACACTTTTATTATTTTGTAACTGAATTTGAATTAGTAAATAGGAAGGAACTTGAACCATTAAGTGAGATGGCTATGAAGATTTGTAAGGACCTACCAGTTTAAACCCATAATTAATCGTGATAACTAATTAACTTATTATTCAATTTCAATGCTCAAAAAATGTGTACTACTACGAATTTAACAATATATTCAAGCATTCTTTCCAAAGGAAATATGGTTTCCAAGTTATGGACTCATTACTTCCATGGCAATAGAGATGAATCCATGATCTGAGATCATAAGTCAGGAATCTACATAATTCTCTTATTAATTGTAAGAGAAAGTCACATGAACAAAAAAATGAGATTAATTATTTGTATTATTTAAATAGTTTCAAAAACTTTGAAAATGAGAACAAAAATTTTCTTTCTACTCAATTCGAAATAGAAAGCTTTAGAAGTACTTTTTCACTTTTATGTATTAAATTAATTATTCATTTCCCTGTATAATTTTTATTTTTAAAACAAGCAAAAATATGTTGAATAATTTTTAATTTAATGTTTGTTCGTTTTGTTTAATTGTTATGTATATTTAAGGCAATAAAATTGATTTAAAGGCGATGAGCTATTTGAATTTATTACTTTGCAAAGTATAAAAGCTTATAACAAGGGCGACTAGTGTAAAAATGCTGCAAAGCTATCAATAAATTGTGGACTAAAAATAATAATCGCACAATTTAAATAATAATTTGTCGCCTTTCAACACCTCGATAAGCAATTTAGTAAAGTGGCCTAATTCAATAACCTCACGCTGTTGTGGTATAATATTCTTCTAGGATACACAAACGTTTTCTACGCGCTCTTTCCATGACTTTCAATGGCCCACGAATTATTTGTTCGTGTTTAAAATCGTTTTCACAAAAAACAGTTTAAAGTTATGTAGGGTAGAGGTAAAGATAACAAAGCTTGTCAACAACAACTTAATAGGATAGGATACAAAAACAGCGTACTACAGTGTGTTTAGATAAACATCAATAAAGTTGGGTTTGCTTGAATTCCATGATTTTTGTAATAAATAAAACTAAATATTTTGCAAAATAGTTTATTATTTTACTTTATTTACATTTATTTACTAACCATAATGAGTATGAGAAAGGAATGATTTGAGTTGAATTGATATTACTTATACTAAAATTTCAATTGAAATAAATAGAAAAATACGTTCAAATATTTATAGTACCGAAGAAATCAGTCTTTTAAATAAAACAAAAAAGACACAAATACAAAAATATGGTAATTATTGTTGTTATTTTGTAGGTCTAATTCCTACATCATGTTCTAAAGTGTTTAAAACATCCCTGAACGTTTAGTACCCTCAAATATACAGGGTTGGTAAACGAATCGGACAATATATATTTTGGACTTTGCCACTTTCATTCCAAAATGTGTTAATACTTTTATGGTAGAGTAATATGTTTTATATTACTAAATATATAAAAAAATTAATGGCGATATATAATTATAACAAAGCAAACTATAAAATATTAAAACTGGGAGGGTAACTCATATAAGCAAATATTTTTATTTCTCCATTGTCTAATTTAGCTTCTAGTTTCAACATAAAATAGGTTTGGTTCTTGTATATTGATGATGGCAAATGATAAATTTGATAAATTTTCAACTTGAAACATAAATCAAGAACTTGGAGGATATGATTATTAACCGTTGCGTTTTCTGGAATTAAAGTGAGTGAAAAAATTAGGTTCCAATATCTGCTTTTCTATTAATTGATCCGAGCCAAGAATTTTTCACGGAATGCTTACCTTACCTTACCTTACGCAGGACTATTAACACAAATTTTGAGACCATCCCGCATCCACCTAGGTAATCCGACTTGACTCCCATAAACTTTTTCCATGTGGCTACCTCAAAGGAAGAGTTTATAGTAACCATCCGCGAAATATCGTGGACTCAACTCGATGGAAGACATACGACGATATGTCAAGTAGTTAATATTTAATTTTACCATCAGACATCAGTAGCATCGTTTTAAAGTTTTTTACCTTCGAAGTTTCAACCCACAAATCTAAAGCGACTGAAAGATTTGGCATTGTGAATATTAAAAGGACACCAGTGTTTTTGTTAAGAAAACGTATTCGATTGCTTCCAATCATATTATTTTCATTAAAAAATAAAATACCAGATATAACTGAGTTAAAATAACATGTGACTCTGGTCTTATTATCCTTTTAATTATAATCCGCTTATTTATAAAGTTCCAATTCTGTTCTTGATAAGCTGTTTCATTTCTATCGTGTTTTTTGTATTAATAAAATCGATAAAAAAATTTGAAGCACTTTATACTGCAAAAATAAGAGAGAACCGTACGACTAGTAAAAAAATTCAATACCATTTTATATTAGAAACAGGAGATGGTGAACATGGACTATAAGACTTAGCCCATTTCATGCAAAGGATACACTTTTACAAAACAATGGAATCACATCACAAATACATAGTTTAATGGAATTAACAAGGACGAAATTAGATATTTTTATCCTTTGTGATAATACCTACAGAAGTAATGAGAAACCGCATTTGTAAATCATTTGATAACAGCCGGGTAGTCTGGTTACCCGAGTTCGTTTTTGCCCCTATTTCGATACACAAAGTTGAGGTTTCGTGCATTGGTGAAGCTGCACATTCGCCCTCTGTAACAACGGTAGCACAAAATGTTTTCATTACCCCAAGTCATTTGTTACAGTGTTTTTCTTACGCTGGTTATTTACGATTAATGATACTAAGATATAATTTGACAATGACTTTTTTAACTACCAGGAAAGTTTGGGGATCAGCGTCTGGTTCATTACATGGTGGAGAAACTGTAAACTAAATTTACGGTATGCAGTTAAACATATATATATATATATATATATATATATATATATATATATATATATATATATATATATATATATATATCTCTACTATCAATCCGATTTTGATTTGTATGGAGGTATTTAATAAAAATGTCATTTATATAAAATTTTTGATAACTATACTACTATAAGTTATTTGAAGACGTTTCATTTATTAATTAGTTTATTTTCTCTGAATGTAGCATATCAATAGATCTGACAAATGTGGTAATGCAGATGTTTCTAGGTGTTTTAGAACTTTTTTTTATTAAATTTCGTCCTATAAATTCCTTATTACACCAGGGCTGTCTTTTTACAGTTCTTTAAATCAACATACATACAGTATTATACTGACACGAGGAACATAGAGGATGACATCTACGTCCTACGGAAATGTTTTATAATAACAATGTGTAAATCTCTCTGAAGGGTGATAAAAATTTTATTGGGGGTCATGTATGCGAAACTAAAAAGACAACCCTCGTACTTAAAACGTTTAAAATTATATAATGAAAGATACAACATAGGAAACTTCAAATATATACAAAAGTTTAAAGGATACTACCAACCGCGGATTCGATTTCGTTCTCGTTCAAACAATTATTTTGCAAATCGCAATAATCGTCGACTACGTTGAGGTCCTCTGGTTGTATGCATTCGTAGCTAATAGATTTGATAGCCGAATCGAGTTCTTCCGGTTTTCTTTCAAAAATATTACTGCTTATCGACGAATCAGCAGTATTAGAATTAGATCTAGGATTAAATTTACTTTGCGATGACATTGATTGAGACGCTTGAGAACAATCATCCGAGGAATCACTTTTACTGTCATCAGAAAAAGTGGTGCTTGAATCTTCACTAGAATGGCAATCTTGACGTTGTGAAGTCTCTTGTTCCGTTGAAATCGGTATTTTTTTATCAATTTCATCCTGTATTGAATTGGATGATAAAACTGAATCTTCGCTTGCCTCTTCTTGATCTTCAGTTGAGGAAGAAACCTCTTGTTTAAGTTGATCGGGTTGATCGTTTTCTGATTCTTCATTTTCCGATTGTGAAGAACATTCTACTTGTTCTATTAAACTTTCGTAGTTGATATTATCATCGTATTCTTCTCTTTCGGATCCTTTTGTAAATTTGAAGCCGTTTGTTGTCGATTTAGGATTAATGTCATTGTCAGATTTATCTTCATCTAAAAGCTTCCAATCGAAATTTTCGTGGATCACCATATGCAACCTCAACTTGGAGCTGGCGTTATGATACCTTCCGCATATCCTGCATATAAAATTTGAACCGAAACCTTGACCGTGCAATAGTTTTGGATGATTGTCTCTCAGATGATGTTGTAGAGCTTTATAATTATCGTTGGTTTTCAAACATATTCCACAAACTGTGGCAGCTACGCTTTTATGACAACGTATGTAATGTTGCCAAAGGTGCTTTTTCGCCGGCCAGGTTTTGTAGCAGATCTCACAATAAGATGGATCGTTACTATTGACGTACACTGTTCGTTTCGACGAGTTGGTTTGCGGATTGGTACCATCCGATTCATCTTCTTTTTTGTTTGTTGTTTTGGATTTTGTTTCGTTATTTGATATTTTAATTTTCTTATTGCTGTTAGTTATAGTTTGTTTCGGTTTAATATTGGTTTCGTCGTCGGTTATTGTTTTACCCAATAATCGCTTTTCCAATAAGGATATTTTATCGTTTTGAGGTAAATAAAATTTGGTTTCCTCAATTTGTTGTTTTTTGTAAGCGCCATCAGATTCACCTACAACAACATTAAATTTATTAATTCGTTGCAATTTTGTTAAAATTGATTGAATAAAATGTAACCTTCATCAAATTACAATGAAATCTTTTTGCAACAATTACTTTATATCAATTCGCCATTCCGAACAAGTAACCGTACTACCAACTGTCAAAAACTAATGCCAGTATTACCAATGTCCCCAAAAAATATACCTGCTTATCGACTGTTGGTAATGCTGTGAGCAAATGATATTTTTTCATGGGACTAGTATTTAATTAACATGAGACAAGTATTGAATGACTTATGATTCTAAATTTAGAGAAATTTTTAAAGTTTTTTGTATATACAACAGACAATAAATAGTTCCAAATAGATTTTTTTAAAACTTCTTCATAAAAAGTTTAGACAATGTTCTAATTGAGACATAGTGAGTCGGTTAGGTTTATTCTAAAAACTGATAGGACAGGAGTTTCAAGAACTCATGGGAATTATCCATTTACATTTAACAATTTGAAAAAATTCTTACCCTCGTCATCACTATCGGAATCGTCGTTGATTTCATCATTTTGTTCAACTACTTCATCGATAGCAGACTTAATATGAGCCATAATACTGTTCCTTAGAGCCGCCGTATTAGAATTACCGACCGGTCCCCCATGAGCGGTAACGTCACAATGCGCCTGTAATTGAGCATCATTATCAAATATCTCCAAGCACGTTTTACACGCCCTGAATATCCTGCCGTGAGATTTATTGATATGATCGTAGGTTTTCCATTTGGAACCGTAATTTTTTCCACAAACCGGACACGAAGTCAGCGGCGTCAATTGATTTTTGTGGATCAGCTTAACGTGATCTCTTAGGATATGTTGATTTTCGAATAACTTCAAACATATGCCGCAAGATAAACTAAGAATTTTACGGTGTAAACTGAGTATGTGCATCTTCAATTTGATTTTACTCGGTAAGGAATCGCCGCAAAATTGACAAACATGTGAATCGAAATGGTTTCTCGTGTGCTCTTGGAGGTCGCTCTTGCTTCTCAATACGTTTTTACATATTCTACAGAACAACGGACAACCCGGATGTCTGAACCTTATGTGCGACACTATTTCGCATTTGCTTTCGACTTTTTCGGTACATATTTCGCATGTGTATTCGGAATGGTAGTTGACTAAATGTTTAGCGAGGCTTTGACGATCTTTGAATATCCTAGCACAAGTTTTGCATCTAGTCAGTAGATCTTTCTGCATCCTAGGTCTGCAATTTTTTTTGTGTTTTTTTAGCAACATTTTTTTGTGGAAACCTTTAGAACATTTGGGACATTTGAAATCGCCGTCGTTCAATGGCGGCGTATAATTTGTAATGATATTCGTGTACATATCGTGAGACGAATCTATTTCCTTCGGCGCGCTAGGTGGCTCGTCCTTTATATTATTCGAATCCTCGTCCGATTCTTCTTTGATGGCAACTTCATCGAAATTTATATTCGAATTATCGCTGCGATAATCGAATTCGTCTTTGATAAATTTTGGTTTTAACGGGGAATAATCGAATGGAAATTTTGTTTGTTTTTCTGATTGATTCATAGATTTTTTGCTACTTTTAGTAAGATGGATCTTGTTAAAGTGTTGCGAAAGATGGTATTTGGAAGCGGACGTCTTGTAACACAATTGGCATGTAATACTCGGATGACCTTTGTGCAGTCTATTAACGTGTTTCCATAAATGAGAATTTCGTCCGTAAAATTTATTGCAGAGATCGCAATGGAAATTCGAATGTTCGTTTCTTCTGTGCGCGCTGAATTCCTTGAAAGAGAAGAATTCGTTTTGACCACAATCTACGCAACTCAAACCTTTATACGGAGTGTCCGCGAATGCTTCATTAATAACTATAAAATCTTCCGGATCGAACATTCTCATTTGCTTTTTACAAGTTTCTATTATAAAATCGTGTACTAAGACATGATTTTCCAACCATTTGAAATTGTCATCGCCGTATCGACATATCTGACATATATATTTAGTGTTTGGTTGAGGATTCGAGCAATTTTCAAGATGCGTTTTCAAATTCATATACGAGGAGCATTGATGGAGGCATATACCGCAAACGAATCCAGCTATTTGTGCGTGTTTCAGTCTTAAATGCATCATGAGATCTTGTTTACTGGTAAAAACTCCCGAACAATTAGGGCAGGACAATTTCGAGCTTTGCTGATGTTCGGAAGATTGGTTATGTTCTAAAATAGAATGTAAAAAAATATTTTAATACAGTTATCAAAATGAGTCATTATGAGGTCTTAGATGTCGGACATTAGAACTTCCAATCATATAAACATTTGAATTTGTTCATTTTTTCAAATTGAATTTATGGATCACACGAAATTTCATAGAAAAACATCTGTTTCCCTAGTGGTCGGTCAATTAGTAGTGCTAAAGTAATCGAAACTAAAGGAAACCTAACCTAATCGAAACTAAAGTAAACCTAACTTAATGGAAGCTAAAGTAAACCTAACTTAATGGAAGCTAAAGTAAACCTAACCTAAACGAAAACTAAAGTAAACCAATCGAAATTAGAATAATCCTAACCTAATCAGAGTTAAAGTAAACCTAACATAATCGATGCTAAAATAAATCAATCGAAACTAAAATAAGTCTAACCTAATAAAAGCTTAAGTAAACCTAATTAATCGAAGCTAAGATAATTCTAGCATAATCGAAGCTGTAGTTAACCTATAATAATAGAAGATGTTTGTTGGATTGCCTTGAAACGGCCAAAACTCTTGATTAAGTCTATCGACTAGCGTTGCTCGGCACTACTGAGGCAATTAAAACTACAGCTATGCTAGTAAACGGGAGACGTCTTAAATTCTTAAAATCTGGAGGTAAAAACTGGTATTGAGCTACAATCAGAAGGACTCTAGAGAGCAGAGGAGTTTGGGTATGCAGCTATACTAAAGATCAAGAATATCGAAGAGGAGATTCTTCTGATTTTGAGTATTAATTCGAATTTTATTTTTTTGCGGCATTTTCACACTTACCTATTGAATCAGTCTTTTTGAGATCAGATATTTTCACGAGTTTCGGTAACTTCTTCTTTCCTTTTTCCGGTAACGATTCGCCCGATCCCGAAGATACAACTTCTGACATATCGATACCATGGAATTCGAATACATGTGATGCCAATGCTGAAGAATCGGAAAAATGAGTATCGCACAATAAACAACTTTGGGGTAAAGAAGACAGCAGCTTTTCGTTCTAAAAGGAAATCAAATCAATATCGTATATATAGATTACATAAATAAACAATCCTTTAGATAATGTTGCACAATTTCAATTTACATGTACTCGAAATGGGAATCGGATCAAACAAAATCATTTTTTATTAAGTCTAGAAAGAAAAAGTGAACCAGATCAGATGAAGCTTGGCTCCTAATTGTTAGGTCATCCTCCAGGATAAAACATTCACAATGGTTCCATTTACATGATGAAGGGAAACTATTCCAAAATAGGAACATGGGGAAGTGAGATAAGTGGAATAAATACAGACAAAATGTATGATGTAGTGTTCATTATGCATACATTCTAGTGCACATTTTCGTAGAAAGACATGATTGATGAAAGGCGAATTGAGAAAAAGGAGAGTTACATACCCGTCGAAACAGAACCGTTCTGTTTCCAAGATACAAACCACAGAAAAGCAGAAATTGGTTAAAACCAAAAGTGGTAAAGTCTTTGCAGTATGTTTAGTGAGCAATTAAACACAACTGCGGCCCGATGAGAAATTGTCGTAACACATGGAATATTTGGACATTATCTACGCCAAACTTCTGCTACAGTGTTAGCAGGTGCAGGTAAGGCAGACACTCGGTGGATGGAGTAGCTCTACAGTAGCTTATTTAGCAGATAGTATATGGTTGAAAAAATGAATTAGCAGAAATTTCAGTTGGAACATTGTCAGAAGGAGGAAATGCAGCATCAGCTACGGTAAATAATGATTAAAAATACGAATCCCATATCGGATGGTCTTGAAGAGTAAATTTTGAGGAAGAAATTTGGTAACGGCCCCATATTATTGTGTGCAATTTATGGAATATACAAATATTATCAAATGGGAGTTATAAATCCATATTTCTCTTCGATAAGTCCTAAGGGAGTTATTGGTATGTAGTATATATATTTAATTAGGGACAACAAAATGTGATCAAAACCATAAGGGATATTCTTATACTATATAATTTATCAAAAGGATCGTTTATTCACTAATTTGACCGGTCCACACCGTTTCTGTAATACGGCGGTGAGCTTAAATATACAAGAATATTACAAAATCACTAGAAAAAGAAGAGATTCGACTTTTCCCGTCACTTTTATTGTTGTAGACCAGTATTTTTTTAAATACATTTAAAAATATTTTTATATTTACTGTATTTTGTTGGATTTCCCGTTCTCCGTTAGTCAACTCCTTGATCTGATCTTGTACGAGATTTTCGCGATTAAAATTTTCTTCTCTAATATCTTGGGTATCTAATTTCTTTGGTATCTTATTTTTTCTTCTATTAGAAGTATCGAGTTTGTAAATTTTTGGTTTGTACGTTTCAATAAATTCATTTTTCCTTTTAAGATTTTTTCTTTGGGATATTTCGCTGATCAAATTTGTTTCGGTATCATCGAAATAGTTGGTTTTCGTCGGAAATACTCGCCTATTAGTATAAGAATCGACTAATTTGCAAATTTTATTAAACGACTGCAATTTATCACATAGAATAATTTCTCCTTTACCGTCAAAGTGTTCATCAAGACTAGATTCGGAATCAATATCATAATCAACCAAACGAATCTCATTTTGGGACATCAAACTGCTCGGATTGCTCAGATAATTAGTCGTGTGAGGAAAACTGTTTCTAAATTCGTCGATATCGAAATTCTTTCCAAATAAAACGTCCAAACTGTCGTCCGTCTGACTTCCTCTATTGATCTTTTTATGGCTGAAATCGACGAAGCAGCTTTTATCTCTTTTCTGTTTAGATTTTAAACAGGATTCCTGTATATCATATTGTGCTTCTAAAATTATAATGTTTTGTATACAGTTCTTTATGAACATGTAGAAAGCGTCTACGCTCTCCGCGCATTCTCCACAAATTGTATCGGGAAGAAGAGAGTACGGGGTCACCTAAAAAAAGGGCAAATTCATATTTAGACATATTTTGTTTAGTGATATACGTTTATAAAACTATACAACTAAGCCACCAGATATGGAATAGTTTCCCTAATATGGAATACTAAGACCTAATTAGTGATTGCCTCTTTATTTCTATACCCTTTCGGTGTACAAGTTTAAGACCAGAGGCAAATTGGGACACGTATAGCACGTTTGAGGTAACGCACAACACGTAATTTTGTAATCTACAAAATTGAATACATTGACGAGTTCACAAAATGACAGAAGAAAGAATACAGAGAGCTTCAAGATACAAAAAATCGAGAACATATAAAGACGAAACTGAATTGTCCACCGTTTTTTTCTTCTCCGATAGAATAGATTTATTAGGTGATATAAATTTTTTGTTCGATTGTCAAATGTCGCGACTGTCAATCAAATCCAAACCCCCACTACGTAACACGTGTAGCATTCGTGTCAAGATGCCTCACACGTGCTATACGTGTCTCCCAATTAGCGCCTTGCCTAAAAAGGCCCCCAAAAGAAACCGCAGGCACTATACAAGAAAGAAAAACTGTTTGAGGGAAATTTCTTGTTGACAACAATGATTACACGGTCTCAATCGCTGATAACCTCAAAAACGTTGACCTACCAATTTATTTTTGATCTGCGAAAATAAGAAAAAACCATTGGTTTCTAAATGGCAGATGTCCAATCAATTCCATGTTTTGACTGTTCAAAAACGTTTTTGCTTGAAGTGATGTGTAAAAGCTCGCATTGGCTTGGTGGAGAATGATTAATCTGCTGGTGTACCATCCAGAATTCACTGTTGACCATTTGCTTCGAAGTGCTTCGTGCACGAGCAACTTTTGTTGGATTTGGTTCGTCTTGAAAGACTCATACAATCAATTATTGTTTACTTTACGAATCATATGCATAGATCCCTGATTCGGCGCTTTTCACGATCTTATACACGTATCACGATTTTTTCAGCTAGTTTTCACTAGTTTTTTTTGAGCGATTGTCAAATTATGCGGTATCAAACTCGAACAAATCTTTTTCGACAACCAAATCTTCATGCAATATTGAATGTATAAGAATGGAGTGTTGCCATAGCTCAAAACTTAAGTAGCAACCCTCGTAATGTTGTTGAGCTAATTTAAAAGAACAAATAAGTGAAATTGCTGTAAAGAGATTGAATAAAAAGATGCAAATCTCCAACTTGTAGGATGCTTTATAGTCAATTTAAAAACAACTGATAGTTGTATGTCTTCAACTGAAATTTCCATGCTCAGATTTAGATTATTGGGAAGCAGGACCTTCGCAAAATATTCTACTGTCTCTATAGCTTGCTCTTAGAATCTGCAGCTGTCGTCCTCTGCCATGTTTATCGTCTTAAACGTGCACTAAATAGCCTTCAGAGTCTTCAATACCCAGAGAAGATACAAATATTCAAACTGTACAATAAACTTCCAAACTTTCTCGCAGTAAGGAGATCTAATAGAGGAAGAAAAACATCTGTTGAAGCAGTCAACACGTCTTCGTCTTCCCAAGAATAATGTTATAAGTAAAAGCAAGAGAAAGAAAATAAATCGAAAGTACAAGAATAAAAATTTTTGGAATTATACTCATAGGGAAACATGGAACTTCTAGTATTTAACGATTGCAATCAAAGTCTGTTATATGGAGAAATAATTTGTGTTCTTTTCTATGATATACCGAAGTTTATTAAAAATCAAGTTGAAGTTGATAAGAGTATTCCATATTACGGGATCTTTATTTTATTACTCAAATCAGATCTACGTAACCAAGAATTATTGTAAAATTAAGTGCAAATCTAAGATTGTTGATAATTACTTCAAAAAGTTCAAATTACGCGTAAAAAACAAAATGGCATTCCATATTTGGTTAGGTTATATATTATTATTATATACAAATTTATTTAGACATTATTATAAATTGTATATATACTTAATTTTATCAGAATCTAATACATTATAAATATAAATTGGTATTTCTGGAACCGTTGGTTAACACCCTGTTTATACAACTACTACACCAACAATGATACTTACACTATCGAAACGCGCGTCAGTGTAATTATCAGTGTTGGTGTAAACTGTGTATTCAGTATTATAAAAGTACTAAAACTCGTCGAAACCAACTCGGCATAGCAATAAGGTGAAAATTAACACAAATAAATAATTTTCAACTATTTGTATACTGAAATTTTCAAGAAAAACGTCAGAAACAAACTTATGTTTGCCTTCTTCATTATTATTATTTACATAGATTAAAAAAAAACTGTGATTATTTTTCAATATTTTCTCCCTACATTTCCACACACTTTTCACTGTTTAATTTCATCGTCGTTGCTTATCTTCTACCCCTTAATTCGCCCTTCAGTTTTGTGAACAAAAATAATCGCACGAGGCTAGATCGGGGTTATATGATAAGTGTTCGATCTCTATGAAGCCGCATTCGTATGGGAAACGAAGCGCACGTCTTTTCAAAAGCTTATCTTGGCTTAAAACTTTAAATGTCATTATGTAACCTTTAGAACTTTCTCAAGTTTGAGTGTTGTGCACTCCGCAGGTTTCTTTCTCCTCCACGTACGGCATTCAGGATCACCCTTGATGCCTATAGTATGGTGAGGGTGTCTTAGATGACTGTCCGATTAAAAGACAAGTCACCAGAGTCGAACTTCACGCCTATTTAATTGAAAGAGTTGATTGGTAAGAGATACACAAGGTCCAAATATTTCCAAACATCTGTTTTACAAGCAGACTACTGAGAGATGTAACAACAACACTCCAACGAGCTGAACCTTGCAGTCACCACTCACCAGTTCTTGGGCAAGTCTAGAACACACCGTATGACTTTTATTATGGTGTTCTGCTGGATATTACTTTCTATGGCGTCGATTAACACATTCCATCACGGCGAATACTTCATGCTTGGACGACTATAGCGTGTTTTTGAGGTGTCCTCCCAAAAGCATCGGTCAAACCATTCATTATGTGCATGTAAATGATTGAACGTACTCTTGTAGTCTGCGTCTAGAGTTTTACGTGACCAGTTGGTAAATGTTTATGAAGATATTCAGCCTATATGTTGTCCTTTTGGTATCTTTAGGATCAAAGGTGGAAGATCAAGTAGGGCCCTAGTTGGGGTTGTTCGCTTTGACTCCCTTCAGGCGTTGATTTCTGTCCAGTCTCCTTATACGTCAAAAGAGATTCAATTTCAGTGTCTACATTTTTTGTTTTGACCTTTACCTCGTATCTTTTTAAGGTATAATTATTTTTGGGGGTAGTTTTTAATTTCCTTCAATTTCAGTTGATAATTTTTTGGGTATCAGCCGATGTAACACTGAAAAATCACTTATTTAACCATATTTAATTTTTTATGTGTTCTTCTTCTATCAATAATATCGTAGAAAAATGTTATTTACAAAATAAACACAATACTATTAGGTAGGGTTAAAGTTAAGGGTGTAGATTTTCTAAATAATGAAACAAACACACTTCAAAAATTTTCAAAATATGTTATACTATCTAAAAAAAACTATTATTTCCTAGTATACCCAAAATTTGCATGCTAGTGTACCTTCAATTGCATGTCATCGAAATTTCGTCATAACTACACATATTTAATTGTTTATTGTTTATCCGAAAAATAATAATCGTATATGCTTACAATGTTAGATAGTATTTTATGCAAAAGCGAAAATACTTATGAAGCGAGGTTAATAATAATAATTAATAATAAAATATTAGTTATTTAATTTTTTTATTACACATGTATATCACAAGATAAAAGCTTTTCTACTAAAACGAATACGTTTAGGCATACTCTGTGATCATAGTATTTACAATTCGTTAGAATACATTTTCAGAAAACATAAAAATTCGGATAGAATATTTTCATCTTATACAGAAATAAATAATTTAAAATTATAAATTGGATATAAGGATGCATCATCTATTGTAAAAATAAAAAAATATAGCGAGATACCCAACACAAAATCTTGGAATCAACATTAAAAACACTTTGGTGTTTGATTTCCACAATCCCACAATAATAATGAAGGATATTCAATACGATATATTACTGGTTGGTTAGGAAGACATCGAAGACCAAGACAAAAGCAAAACGTTCAACATGCTCTCAGAAACAGGAGAGTCAACATCAATTTTTCAAAAAATGAATTATCAGATGTTCGAAATATCGATATATCGTCTCGAACGGTTAGAAGACTTTACATAAGGCAGGATTAAGCAGCCAAAAAAGTAGAGAACATAAAGTTCAGAGATTAAATGTTGCAAAACGAAATTGGACCATCAATGAATGTGGGTTGTGTTCTCCTATGAAACTAAAGTTAGCCTTAAAGCTCCACATGAGGCTTGTTTAGCGAAGGCAAGGAGAAAAGTTTACCAGCTATAATATCGAGCCTTTTGGTGATGGCTCTAAAATGATTTACTTTCCTATCTATCCTTTTATTAGAGTGGCCACTTAATAGTCCGGATATGAATCTTATAGAACATCTATGGGACTATCTCAAAAAGAGGATTCGAAGTCAGAGTCCTCCTGATTATAATCGTAACCAACTCATAGAGGTCGCTGGGAGAAAACAAACTTTTATGGAAAAAATAAGGCAAATTAATGTTATGTTTAAGGTCATATTCGACTAATTCGTAGGTGTTAATTATTTTTTCAATGTAACTTGATTTTAATTCGTGTTTATATTGTGGATATTTATATTAATTAAAGTGGTGCTTTAATTTTGTCAACGAGTTTATTAACAAATTATGTCAAATACTCTACGGTTGCTACAAAAATGTTTATCATCGAATATTTTTATTATTTCGTTAATTAAATTTACTAAATACTTTATAAATGTCTTTAAATCGATGTACATAAAAGGTTGGAGAACTGGAAGGGATTTTGACAGATGATGGTATCACAAAAAAGGGGCTGAAGCATTTCGAAAAATATCTAACACTTTTAAATATAGGAGTAGACTGGTTTTTATGACCCACTCTGTATATAATAACATTATGCATAAAAAAGTTACAACTAAAAATAATTGATAACATTATGCATAAAAAAGTTACAACTAAAATAATTGATATTATTGAAAAAGTTTAAAGATGAAAATGGAATTTGAATTTTTATACTTTCCAAAAACAAAAACATAAACCTACCCCACAAATTTAGGATTATTTACTTATATTTAAAAATAAATTGCAATGTTCAGTATAAACTCACCTTCGTTATACAGGGTTCCCACCAATTATCCTCTTTCCATGCAGATACTTTTTTTGTTTCCGTGTGGCAGTACATAGATGAAAACATTGAGAGAACTAACAAATATTAGCTTAAACAGTAAATCTCTATAACAAAATCAAAAACATGGTTTTGTCTGAAAACTGGTAAGGTAATAATACACGAATTTTAGATCGGAAGAAGATGATGATGATGACGATGATGAAAATAATAATAAATTTAGACTTAATTTAAAAATCACCACATACAGCAATATATAATACTAATGACAACATACCTTCCGCCAAAATGACATAAACAAACTGTCCCCACATATAAAACGAAGTTTATCATCTAATATAGTATAGGCTTTTCATTCCAGCAACAGTTCCAAATTGGATGAATGCTGGAATGACCTTCTAATATGAGTGTTTTATACTAGTTCCGATGTTTCGGGTGTATTCATATTATTTATTCATAGAAAAATTTTTAAAAGTTCAGTTAGAAATAAAATTTACATTGAAAGATGACGAAGAAGAAGAAGAAAGTAAAAATGGAAGAACAAAATCACTATGATGAAGATGATCAGTTCTGATACCTTCTATAATAAAGATATGATTAAATCAAAACCATTTAGAATTGTGCTGTTTGGAGAAGAAATTTTGACGCCACTAAATGGTGGATAACACAGAAAAGTATATTTAGGAATAGTCAAAAAATTGTTTGAGGCTATAACTTCTTCAGCTGCTGTGGTGTTTTCCATATTTAGAATTGTTAACTAAATTATAAAACCAACTGAGAATTTAAAAGATTGGAAAACTAGATTTTTAAAGGACCCTACAATGTAACTTAATTATAATTTCTAATTCTGTTTTTATGTTGATTTCTGTTAAAGAGAAATTTGATTAAATCATTAATTTTTTACATTTCATTTAAATCGAAATAATTTATAAATGCCAGCACTGGCTATTTTTGTTTACTCAAATAATTAGGGGTTGAATAATTTGTATAATAAAAAAAAATTCTTCACATTAACCTTGATAAATATTAACCTAATTAAATTTTAAAAATTTATTATTTGAAAAAATATTTTAATATTTTAAGATTTTTGTATAATTTTGTCTGGTTTTGTAATTAGTGCATGGTAAGGACAGTAAGTTTTCATCATTATTGGTGTAAGGAATACCTCTCATTGTAATTATTTATTTCTATAAATGTGTAGTATATAGGTGACATATATCTACTAATTAATATTTTATTACAATTTCACAGCTTGATGGGAACCCTGACTGTGTATTAATTAAAACATCAAAATTTCGATATACATTAGATAATAAAAATTGAATTTAATATTTCCTTATAACTAAATCAGCATCTAAAATTTTTCGACTACTTCAACAATAAAAACAAACAATTTTGTCTAAATTTGATCAAGTTCACTGTTTAGCAACACCTCTGTTTTTTCTCTTGAAAAAACAACAACATTTAGTCTCATCAAAAATTTCAATTTCTTGTGGTTGAGCAATCGGTGCACTGCTGTGGGCAGTGGTGTCATCAACATTTAGTTCATTGTTCGTGGAACTTAAAACTTGAACTGAATCGTGTCTTTCGGCGGGAGTCAAATTTCCTAAATGATGCTGTTTATTTGCTTCTTGAGTTGCATTGGTTTTGGTATTCTTCGTAAGACCTCTTTTTGGTGATGTTACTTTATCGTGCGTCGTAGATAGAGAACCAACTGAAGTATTCATAGTTTTTCCTGTCCAATCGAATTCTCCATCTTCCACATAACCTTTTTTATTGAATAGTGTTGTGAATAAGGTTCTAAGATATTCGTAATCGGGCGTTTCAAAAAAATCTAATCGTCTTACATATCTCATGTAAATTGAAAATTCTTCAGGATGACTGTCGCATAATGATTCTATGGAAGTTGCTCTTTTGGTATCGCCGATTTTTTGATATCTTTCTTTTAATGTATCGGCCTTCAAGCCTTGCCAAGGCAGAGATCCTCTCAGGAAATACATAAACATGTGCCCTAAAGCTTCGAGATCATCCCTACGTGATTGTTCTTTTCCTAAATGGGTATTTATAGACATGTATCTAGCAGTACCTGTAAGGGATTTGTGCTCTCTATAAGGTATGTGCTTATTTGTTTCAAGCTCTATATATTCTTTGGCCAAGCCAAAATCTATGATATGGATAATTTTTTCCCTTTTAGTACTAGTACGACCTATCAAAAAATTTTCAGGCTTCACATCTCTGTAAATCAAGTGTCTGGAGTGTACATATTCTATACGGTGCAGCAATTGGATCGCAATCAAGAGTACAGTTTTTAAAGTAAATTTTCTCTCACACATGTCAAACAGATCCTCAAGACTAGGCCCCAAAAGTTCCATAACCAAAGCATTGTACTTACTGCAGGGTCCGAAGTAATATACGTTTGGTATACCTTCATGAGATCCGAGTGACTTATAAAACCTGTATTCCAAGTGTAATTGTGGAGCCTTTGATTTCATAGGTTCCATTTTAATAGCTACATGTTCATTGTTATATAGATTTTTCCCTAAACGGAGTTCGCCAAAATTACCACAACCAATTTTTTTACCAACTCGAAAATTGGGTCCCACCATGAGGACACCACTACTCGAATTGGAAGCATAACGTACAAATTGAGGGTCGGTGGTAGTACCAGTACGTTTGACGTTCTTCTGTTTTTGGTCCATTATGGAAGATTATTCCTTTTTGTTCACTAGAAATAATTGTTAATCCTACTAGAACAATGCACAATACAAAATATTCTAAAATACTTTTATAAATTAAATGCATCTACTTCATATAAAATCATGTGTATACTCACAATAATTGGGAGACATGTCTCGATTTTGCTTCTTAATCCTTCCGTTTTGAAAATGTGTACGAAGTTTTGTCCGAGCTTTCCACAGGTTCGACACAATTTCGTCTCCATTTTTCAGCATTTTCACTACATTTTTTATTAAAACAAGGCAAAATATTTGTATATCATAGCCCACTTGACTATTCGAAAGATAATTATTAATAATATAACTTCGTCCGCAATTTAAGCATTTTCAATATGTCACAACCGAATAAATTAATAATTATTCATTCATACATAAAAGAAATTTCATCAGATTTGGCGCATACTTTAGCTCTTCGCAAAGACTACATCCCACAAACACATACTATACGCCATTTTAGATTATCATTAGAGATTGGACATTTTTGGGACTTGCCAATAATTTCGGAATATTCACAGGTGTCTTTTTATTTCTAGGAAACACTACTATCAATATTTGTTAGATGGCTCTGAATGCTATTAGTAGAGTCGCAAGTTTTCCAAAATTAAATTATTGTCTACAAACATATTATATAGACAAGATTTAATCAATAAAACACAATAAACCTTAATATAATGAAATTATGTTGGTAGGTATTTTTTATAATGTTATTATTACAATATCACGAGTCCGTTATATACTTTTTTATCTATGGCTTAGCTTACAACTTGAAAATGGCAGTCCGATGATTAAAATGAAGAAGAAATAAGCCTTTCAAAATGATAATTTACAAATACAACTCTAAGTAAATATATCATATTTTAATTGTTTAAAACTATTGAATATAATGGCTACAAATTCTGAATACACTAAAGAAAATAAAAAGCAACCAGTGTGCTTGATAATTCTTGGCATGGCTGGTAGTGGAAAAACTTCGTTGGTTACCAGATTAACTAGTAGTGAAGATAAACCTTATGTAGTAAATTTGGATCCAGCCTGCATTAATCTACCGTATTTCGCAAACATAGGTTGGTACTTTTTTGAGATTTCAATAATATTTTACATGTATTTTAAACAAACTGTTTATTTTAGATATTAGAGACACAGTAAACTATAAAGAAGTAATGAAACAGTATAATCTCGGTCCCAATGGAGCCATTGTTACTTCATTAAATCTATTTTCCACTAAATTTCCCGAGGTTATTGATTTTATACAAAAATCACAGTATAAACACTGTGTAATAGATACCCCCGGTCAAATAGAAGTTTTCACGTGGTCTGTATCAGGTTCCATTATAACAGAAACATTAGCTTCTTCCTTTCCTACGGTCATATTATATGTAGTAGATTGTGTTAGAAGTACATCACCAGTTACATTCATGTCAAATATGTTATATGCTTGTTCAATTTTATACAAAACTAGATTACCTTTTATTGTAGTTATGAATAAAATAGATATAGTAGATCATTCGTACGCTAAAGATTGGATGACTGATTTTGAAGTGTTTCAAGAAGCTTTGGAATCAGATGAAAGTTATATTAGTAACTTAACAAGGTCAATGGCTCTAGCGCTAGATGAATTCTATCAAAACCTGAAGGTGTGCGGTGTTAGTGCTGCTACAGGACAAGGACTGGAAGATTTAAACAAGCTTATCGAAGATGCTGCTGAGGAATATGAAAAGTAAGTAATGTCCCCATGCATTTTATTCATGAGTTACATAAAAAAGACACATTATTTATCTAAAAAAGTTGATTCTAAATATTTTCTTTAATAAGTTGAGCAGTTATTAGAAATAACAGTTTATACAGATTTATTTTTAAAAGAAGAAGAGTGTTAAAAATATTTCAACATTTCTAGTGTTTCAACAAATTTATTTCAAATTAGAGCATAACTATGAAATTTTTTTACAGTGAGTACCGTGTTGAGTGGGAAAAAATTAGAGCAGAAGCTGAAGCAAAAAAAGCAGAACGATTAAAATCAGAAAATGATAAGAAAGAAAGCACAGGAGAACTAATTTCTGATATTTCCAGTGGTACAAATTTATCTGATATTTATCTGAGACATTCTACTAATGACAGTAGTTCTGACTCCGAAGGAGAAGAAGCACCTTTTGAAAGTATATATTTCCATTCATAAATTTTCGTTGTAGTATTAGCTAAATTTTTAAAATTGAAAGAAAAAATATGTGAAATAATAACACTCACTTACCCTACAATTCTAATTAAGAATCTTGTGGGGTAGGTTTGGTAGTGACCACTGTAACCACTCCAAAAATATGGAAATCGAAATTTCTATTTCTCTCAATAAGTGTCTGTCTTTTACTTTCTTCTCTCCTTTCTTGAAATTCATACTGTTTAAATCTGTATTCACCTGGTGTTCCTATATTGTTTTTGCTCTGTATACAACTGTTTTCAAATTATTATTTGCTTCAATGTATCTTCTCAATTCTGTAAATATTTCCACTATGTCTTCTGGGTTATTTTTCCTAACAATTGTTTCATTCATCAATCTCCTCATTTTTTCTTCTACTGTTTTAACAGGACCATATATTCTTTTCAAAAATTTCCTCAATATATTTTTCAGTTTTTACTTTAGTTGAATTCGCTATCTCAGCACTATAGAATTTTCTTAATTTGTTAGTATCGTTTTGTATTAATAAAAAGCTCTGTTCTGCATTCTGTATATATATATATATATATAAGCTAAAATATGATTTCTATAATTTGTAGATAGTCAGAAAGAAGAAGAGGCAGAAACATTCCAAAAAGTCTTACAACAACAACGCGAAATGCAAATCAAAAGAGCAAAAGAAGCTGAAGCTAAGAAACATCAGAATATCATTTAGTTCCCCAATTTTATTACACAATTTGTTTTCAGTTAATCATATGATTTTTTTTAATTTAAATAGAATTAATTGAGTTTCATTCACATATACTATGTAATTAAATGTTTATTATCGCTTTCAAAATAGGCCCCTTCACATATTATTTCATATATTATTCATATATATATATATATATATATATATATATATATATATATATATATATATATATATATATATATATATATATATAATAAATCCCCCTTACATGGAAAATATCATGAAAAAATTAAAGCACAAAAAAGTAAAAGATATCAAAAGTTTTTGTAGATCATGTAGGTTTGAAAATTTCAACCGAAAATTAAAGGCGCCTTTTGAAAATCGTGATCAAAATTTCGTTCTAGGTTAGGATCCAGAATCAGCTGTAAGGTGATCTTTCCAATCCGAGAAAGCCCTTTAATCATGATTATTCATAGTGACCTCTCTGCCTTATTCATATCCTAAGTATGTTGCTCGAACACCTTATTAATATACGACTAGAAACCAATGTTCTATTTAAAATAGCTGCAGTAATGAGCTGAGACACGAAATTTATGTCTACTCGAAGTGTGAAATCCATGTTGGCAACGACAAATAGTTAGGTCTAATTTTAATTTTTTTCGAGATTTGGAAATTGGTAGTATTGTAGCTACAGGGAGTCCACAGGGTCCAGCAAAATTTTGAGAGTGATCTATGAAAAGTATAAGCATAACAATTTGAAGAAACTATAGCTTTAGGGGATCCTACCTTACTATACGTATGTAAGTGAATAATGTAACTACTAGAAAATCTATTTACACTTCTCATCATAGGAGCCGAAAGTAATGTCAAATTGAAAAATAATTGTCAATCCGAATTTAAAAATTACCATGTGGTTAATATAATGTTCTGTTAGACAAACACGTTAATAATTTTAATCGGGATTCACATTTAGCTGATACATTATCAGAATATGTTTTATACGTCAAAACATGCTACGTAGTATTTTCAGCTTATTTCAAAATATAATAGATTCTGATAGAGAATACAATAAGAAAAATTCTAATACAGTTATATATTTGGTAACGAATCCTGTGGATCATAAGATCAATATGGATTTAGAAATTGATGGAAAACGTAGACAAACATTGAAGTCTGTAGAAGCTGCCGAACCAACACGCTCTTCAAAATACTTTACGATTACTAGTGAACAAGGCGATGCAGTCACTTGCGAACATGCAGTAGATATTTCCAGGCCCAAAAAGCAGGTCAGTATTGGATTTTCAAATTTCACACTTTAGAAGGAAAAAAAATGGTTAACCAACCTTATGCAGGAAAAAATTTTGGAAAAATTTCTTTTCGTTTACTCGTATCGATGTGAACTTTGAAAATATTTGGAAAGTTTAATTCTACGAACTCGAGTCACATAATTACAATTAGCAGTAAAATTCCAAAAAATATTTTTTTTTGGTCACAATTATCCTCATGTTACTTCGGTTCGAATGGTAGAATACCAAGAAATAATTGATTCAAACAGTAATAAACTTATTAATGCAGTTTTCTTCTTCATTTTGATGCTTCTGGACCATTTAGACCACAAAGGCATTGTTGGGCTAATTCATAATATGAATCTTAATTCAAAGATTGGAAATTCTCATCGAATCATCCTATATATCTCTGTGCCTGTAATTATTCTATTAGGACTACCACGTTATATTTTTCTAACGCTGAATTTGTATTTCGTACCATTCGAACAATCGAAAAGAAAACTACGAAATATATGAAGTACGGTTCCCAGAAAATTTTGTTGTTTGATTCCTCCTGAAAGTGTTTTCGTAGCGCCTGTCATATCCACAACTCGTTATACGACTCGCATAGATAAAAAATCCATTTTTAAAATAAACCTCAATACTTTTACTTATTCTATGATTTTACGATTTTATCGCCATCTACCGAGCGATGCCGGAAACTATAAATAGACTTCTCCATGTAATTCGATAACCAGTTCTAGCATATTATGTATGATTGGTTGCCTCTCTTTAAGGGCGAGACTAAAAATTTATAATCAATTATATTTAAATCTTATATTTTTTTAAACAGCTATCTAATCAAATCAATAATAAGAATGTATCCAAAAAACAACATGTATTTTCTTATGGAGATTCCGAAAATCACATCTGTTTTTGAGTTTGAGCAATGGTTTTCGTGAAAATCCGATTTTCATGACTTATCACCACTTTTCTACCCTTAAAGAACTTTTTCGGTGAAACTGATAGCTTTTGTGAGATCCTCATACCAAAATACCCCCCTGTGCGAAATTTGAGTGAAATCGGAGACAAAAGATTTTTTTTGTCATTTTTATAACCAATAGCCTTTGAAAATTTGAAGAAATGGCATACTCCGAAGGTATCGAAAAAAACACGTATTTTCTAATTTTGAACACCCTATATCTCAGCAACTATATTCCTATATCAAAATGAATCATTTATTGAGATCTCTCTGTGGTGGAGAGTAGTCGATCGAATATAAAAACACCCTGTATTAATATTTGATTATATTAGACCGACGAGAAGAAGAAGGATGAAACTCAAGAAAATTGTGAAATCGAAAACGATGCTGGCGATAAACCAAGTTTTAGCTACGTGAACGAGGAACCACAAGAGAAAGATGAAAAAACAACTACAAAAGGCGAATCACAAGAAGTGAAAGTTGGAATGAGTGTAAGAGAACTTTTGGCTTCCTTACCCCAAAAGAAAACTCCAATTTATGAAAAAGGTAGGTACACTTGTACAGTTTGTCACATTTGAAACGAAGACACCTCCATATTTTCGTCACTACAATTGCAAATGCACATTTTGTTGTGAAAATCGTCATAATAATAATATGAATAATTTTTTCTAATAAAATCCTCAAGTCCCATATGAATTTTAAATTTCAGTTGATTATGTATAAAAATAAGTTTGGTAACTAGGTAAAATATAGGGGTGTCTTCATTTTAAGTGCCACATACTGTATATAGTTATTTCTTTTCCTGCTTTAGCCAGTCAGTATTGACACTCATACGAGTCAGGTCTTTGGGCCAAAGAAATTTTTTATTATCATTTACTGCTACCCTAAAATTAATATTGGTTTGAAATATCTTCCATTTTGTATGGGAGTGTGGTGACTTTTTGTTTATTAAGAGTGCAATAGACTGCATTGAAAATATGTTAAGTACCACTGTTAACTTTTTACTCAAAGTCTTCCTCAACTTTATATTTCAAGTTTAAGTGTTTTTTCTCCTGCAGCATTAAATGCAACTGCTCAAAATAGCCTTCAACTGCCGACATTACCCCTTCATTGAGCCATTTTTTCAAGTCTAGGAACAGAAAATAATTCGATTGGGCTAAATCTGGCAAATAGGGTGCATGAGGTAACAATTCATTAATATTGGTCATTGCGATAACGGATGTGTGAGCTGGCGCATTGTCTTGATAAAACATTTTCTTCTTAGCCAAATGCGGCCGTTTTTACTCGATTTCTTCGTTCAAACTTTGCAATAAGTTGAACGATGCAACCCACAGAACATACCCAGAGTATATATACACTTCTAATTGACTCATGCAGATTGCCTAAATTATTTGACAAAATTTCGTCCCCTATTTTATCTAAATCAAGTCGAATCGAAATATTAGCAAGTTACATTAGTAGATGTACATTTTATCTAATTTTATTCTGTCCGATTTAGATAAAGAACAATTAGGTGTTCTTTTGGAGCAAATCCAGAAAATGAAGAAGGGAATGGAACGTCTACACCAAATAGCGAAGCAGTTTACTTGTTCAGATAAATTCAAGCAGGACGTCGATTTTCTACTGAAAAATCTGAATCAAAAATCTACCGAATCAACGGACAATAACAAACTGTCTCCATCAGAACCGTGAACGGCATGTTTAGATATATCAGTATAAATGTCCTTCCGTAAAGATTAAATTTGGAAAAAATTCTAGTGAGAGATATTATTAGCTTATTATTCTGTAAATAAATAGTATCCGAAAACGAAGGTCCTTCATTAATTTATATTTATCTTGATTAAAATATTCATTTATGCGCGTCAAGCCAAAAATTACGGTTAAATAGCGAAGTATACCGAGTATTCCGTTATAAATATTCTTCATAGACTCAGTTTACTTTCACTCTCCGAAGACGATAACTTGGTTATCGAAACGCACGTCAGACAGTGTAATTCTGACCATTGGTGTAGTGATAGTCTTCACTATATTTTAATGTAATTCTTTTTCGAGTATAACCAGAAAAATAGTCCGAATTTAATGTACAATATAGTTCATCCCCAAAATTACTATTTACAAGGGTTGTATTCTCTCCCCAGCGTTCTGAAACTTAAGGAACCGTAGCCAATGCGACCCCACCTATTGTTGCTTTCCAATTGCACAATGCTTTAAACGCATGTTTAAAATTTTTTTTTATATCTGTGCCTAAATCTCTAGGGATAGTTCCTGAGGAACATAGATAGATATTGTGAAACGTTGACTAAACTTCGGCGAGCAATCCAGAATAACTAGAGAGGATGACTGGCGGACGAAGAGTTCTTCTTCACGACAACGCTCGACTCCAAGTCGCTCATCACAGGAGATTTTAAAGCAATTTGGTTGGCCCCATACAGCCCGGACTTATACTCCAGCGATTGTTATCGTTTCTTCAAGCTAAAGGAACACTTAGATTTCAAACGCTTCAAAAGTCCGACGAATAGAGGGCACACTTTTTCGACTTAAGAAATCTAAAAAATCTAAAGTACCGTCTTTAAAAGTGTATTTGGTACAACCCTCGTACTTTAGATTAAATGTAAAATGTCGATTAATAATACTTAATACAACAAACTAGCTGACAATAATAATCACTCGTAATTATGTGAGACATACAACGAAGATCTTAATATAAAGGGTGTGCAAAAAAAGCCGTTAATACGATGATATTTTTACTGTGAACACAATATTATACAATGATTTTTTTTTAAATAAATTCTTTTAAAAAAAGACAAAGTCTTCCCTCTCAAAGTAGCTAACAAAAAAAATTATACAAAAAAATACATAATAAAATCCTAATTGTCATATAAATACATACCTAAATATAACTATTTCACATATTTTTTTCCAAACAATAATAGGCGTTTTTAACACACTACTTTCAAAATATAAGGTAAAACCACAAGATGACGGGAACCAAATTATTGCGAGATGTTAATTAATATATACAAATAATTTGAAACAACACAATCAAGTTACGCAATAGGTGGAGACATCCAAGGTCCGGAAATAATGTTCAATAGTCATTTCTTTAAATAATAATGTGATGATAGAGTTATAAAACTACTGAATATGTTTTTTTTCCAAGAAATCTCTCACTGTACTCGTATATATAAATATACTCAAAAAACTGCCATATGTCTTGAATGCTCAAAGGTATCAAAACGTTTCCTATTAATTATCCAAACCATAAAAAGGCCTGGATAACTTTTGATTCATTTGGAGATTTGCAGGCCGTGAATAAGGGTATCAACAACTTTGAGGTTTTCTATAGAAAGTTGTACAATATTTCTTAAATATAGAGAAAATGATAAAAACATCCTCCAGACCATGATATTTGATAAGATAAGAATGTATCTGAAGCTAGGAGCCTACAAGAAGACGTAGATATCAGTTGCAGCCTTTGCAGAATGAAACAAAATAATTACCACCTGTAGGAATGACCAAAGCAGGCTTTCCAGGATTCCGTTTCAATGGACTCATTTTAGAAGAGCTCAATAATGTTGAAATCTTCTCTTTGGACATAGAAAAAGAAGTAAAAGAAGATTGTGAAGAGACTTTAGAAACTTTACGTAAGTATTTTGAAATGTCAAATGTTGATGATTCTAGTATTCATTCCATCAAGGAGCCAGGTTTCATCAATTAGCCATTACTTCAGTTTATTGTTATTATTTATTTTTATAAAAGAAAATATATACCCACACTTTAGTCAAAACATCAAAAATACGAATGTCTATTAACATTTCCACCTCTATAAATAAAATAACGATAAATCTCGACTTCTATACAACTATAATTTTAACCTGTCTAATTGGAAAACCGGATAAATGAAAATTTTTTCAAATGGTTACCCTGAGATTGAAAATAACTAGATTTCACTATATAATGGATTCATAACAAATCATGAAATATTTAAACAATATTGAAAGAGTTTGTTAAACAGCACAGGGGCTAATTAAAAAAAATGAAAACTAAACGACACAATTGTGTATAAAATGACATTAAATTTTGTATATTAAAACTTATTGAGCTTCTGTGAAACCAGTTGAAAAATATGTATTGACATTATTATTTAGATTCAATTAAAATAGATATTTATTTTGGTAAAATGAAATAGATTGATACACAATATCCTCGTTTGTTTAAAATAAAAAATAATATGTTGGTTCCTGTCTCTTCGTGACATTCAAAATAACTTCACACTTGACTACAATGCAACTCGTTTTTTAAGAGTGCGTAAAATACTATTTTTGCCCTGTATCTGTTTCCTAAAACTTCACATTTGATGTTACAAATCACTAAATTTACAAATATTTATACCGAAAAAAATTAATTTGCGACATCAACTGTTAAAACTAAAAATGTGATTTTAAACTTCACTTGACGTTCAGTCTATTTAATCTTCGAATGTTTTCTCTTCTGTCTTTTCTGCGTCAGACGAAAGGGCTTTTATTAAATCGTCAACACAATTTTTCGGAACCAGCGTACCTGGAAAATTGAAAAAACATTTCATTTCAAATATACTTCGTGACATTAAAAGTGTTACACCAATAAGAAATAATTTAAGGACCTTGAGTTTTTGATTATGTGATTTCCTTATACCAAAAATGAAACGATATATTTACAAAATACCGAACACACCGTTAACACTACCACTACACCAATCCTCACACACTTACTGAAGGTAAACTAAACAGTGTGTTTTGCCAAGTTCTTCTGACACTTGAGATGAGATGGCATATGTACAGGAAGCACATTTGTGGTTGGGTTTGTTCTGCGCAGTAGCCTTCCAGGCTGCTTCGTGAAATATCCTCCGGGAATTTTAATCTCCAATAGAGGTTTATCCAATTTGTAAATGATAATATTTGCAAGAAAAATTATTAATGTGTATTGCAGTCTTCCTTCCGAACGATTGAAAAGATTCATATGGTATTTTATTCAATTTAAAAAGGAAAGGAAAATATATGGAAATGAAAAAGGATAATACAGAAAAAATGCACAACCTACCAACAATTTTAACGTCATCTTTGGTCCTCAATCGAATAACTTGCATCTTATTTTGAGATCCAGTTTTACTGGCAAGCACCCCTTCCACTCTACTCCATACTGATAGTACTGAACCGGAAACTACATTGTAAGTTCGTCTTCTCAATCCTACTTCGCAATCGTGACCGATTGAAACGTTTCGACAATTCCCTCGCCAATATGCATGAGAACAAGTATTTACAGAAGCGTCGTATTGCTGAGACCAGGACTTTTCTGCTTCAGCAGATTCCACCTGGAATTAACGATAATGAATTAAAAATTGTTTGAGTTTATTTTTCACTAATTAGACACCCAAGATTAATGATCTATTTTTCTATCAGATTTTTAAAAAAGTGAATGAAACTAGTTTTCCCAAATACTTTTTCAAGAATTTTCAAGAACGTACTAATAAAGCTCAGTCTCTTCTACAACCTAAATAAACACATCATTAAACTTCTGCGAAAGTGTGGAAGGAACATTATAAATAAAAAACGTTATAGAAGTTTTTAGTAACATAAAGAAAATATTAAATACCAAGTATATTATTCTACTGGGTATGATTCTGGTTTGAATGTATGCTTGACGAATTCGTATAAAGCTATAGAGGGTTTCTGGTTCAATTAACCTCATATTAACTCTATTAAAAAAAAAATTTGGAACTAAATAAAAATAAGCTACATCTTATCATATTCCTTTCGGGACTTAGGAAACACCCAGCCTAGCAAAAACTAACGAGTGCAGATGAAACTCCTATTTTCCGAGATCTACAATACTCTTAACAGTAAGTATAAGCAAAAAATGTTTGGAGATAGGAGCTTGCACGAGTGAAGACCTAACATCATTGAAGCCAGAACAGATGAGTTTGTTGTAACTCCGGAACTGGAAAGCGAGCACTAGTTGGTGACGAGAACAGCTTTGCCGAGAGACTTTCAGGTTGCAGTATATATCTAGGTTGCAACCTAACGCCTGAGCATTACACAAATACGAAATAACTATATTTAAAAAAAAGTTTTTGAAAGACAAAACTTAACATTCGCATGTTTAAGAAAAAATATTTTAGCTCCAAATTTGGCATGACAGTTAGAAGATCCAACTCTATACCACAGCCTCTAGTGACAAATTCAAACACTCAACATTATAGAAAACGGCGATGAAATACTAACCTTTTTATATTTCTTTTCCAATTCCGACAAGCTTTCTTGTCTGAACTGTAAACCGGTATTAGGTCGATAAACTGAAAATAACTGATCTTTCTTGCTTTCCTTTTTACCTTCTTTTTTTCCTTTAGTACTACCGCCCCCGCCACCTGTATCCACTGTAACGGCCAGTATGGCAGTTGTTTTACCGTTACGGACTTGATGTGATAACCAGAAACCTACAAGCGTAAATGTTAAATGAGTATTTGAATGATAGCGAAGTGATTCTTCTCATAGACCTAATTGCATTTTGAAGTGTCAACATCTTTAGAGAGTTTTCTATTGAAACTACAATACTGACCAACCAAAAACATTCTGCATAATTAAGAATGCACCAACCTTCATATTCGCCTACAAGGTCAGCAAATTTTTCTAAAGCTTCCGGCCATGACATGCCCCGTTCCACATGTACAGTATGAAGTTCCGTAGGAGCTGTACCTGTTGCATGTTTACGTAGGAACGTTACCGTCCGCACCCTTTTCACTACTTCCCCTCCAGCGCCAAGATCCAGAATTCCTACAAAAAAAGAAAACAATAAGTCTTGTGACACAATACGAATGTCGTTACTAAAAATCAACTCGTATCTTTAATTAACTTGAATCCTATATTATTATAATAGCGAATTGTCAAAATAAAAAACTTTTTTTTTTTTCAAAAAGAATTCCAGCGTTAGGAAGACCAGTATGCAACATATCAATAGATGAAAGTCAATCATCCAATGTAAGTTTAACAAACAGAAGAATTTTCAAAAATTGAAGATAGAAGCTATGTTAATGTTACTGTTTTTTCAAAATAGGAATACCCTCAAGTAGTACTACCAAACGAAAAACTCACATAATCAAAGGACACACAACAACTGCGTTTCGCGGTTATACCCACGCATTGGCTTGCTGTTCATGGACAGTGGACTAGTTAATGGAGAAGCCTCATAACTAGGGAGTACCGAAGGGGGTCGTTCTAAGAGGAAAAAATATCCCCAAAGCGGCTAGGATCACCATATTCCAAGCAAGTAAAAGATAATGAATAACACTGAACTCGATCTCAATATGGAGAGTCCGATATTTCAACGTAGGGAATAATTAACTCTAAAGAAGAATGCCTTACATTTGGAATCAGGCAACAGGTTTAAGGTAATACCAGTGTGGGACCTGAAGTCAGCAAAAAGAAGAGGACAAAATGGAAACAAATTTCAACAACTTAAACTAAACAAATAGATTGGCACCATGCAAAAGGGACATCAGTCATTTTAGCGAGACTATCCAAAAAATATTAACAAGCAATCGTGTTAATTAAAGAGTCGTGGGTACATTAAACAGTTGTTCAAAAAGAATCTATAAGGAACAACATCAATAATTCACAACCCAAGATATTATTCAGATACTGGTACAAGCAAACATAGATAATTGCTGAAATGATATCGCAATGGCTACAGCTTATTTCCCAGCGAATAGGTCAGAAGTGAGGGGCAGCTAATACGATATTGAAAGTATGTATAAGTATGTACATAAAAGTTCAACTTACCTAAATCAAATCTACCAGATCTTTTAGCGGATGTTATAATAGCGGCTAGTGTATCGGTAAAATATCTAAAAAGTAAATGATTCATTACAATTGTTTGGAAATATATCATTATTAAAACAACTTTCCCATTTGCTTGTTTACAAAATATGAATTGTTTAGTTTAAAGGAATACAGGGAGCAAAATCGGGCGTACACTGGCCAAAAAATCGGTCACAATCATGCTGGAAACGACCAAGTAGTTATCTTTATTGACAGTTGGACCTGCTGAACGAATTAATGGTTAACACACCTCTTTAATTTTCGATCGGAGTCTTGTTATCGGCGTTGAAACGTAGTGTCCTCAGCTACGTTGATAAACATCTACTTGACATTCTTTTTTTAAAAAATTGAGGTTCTCCTGGAATTGTTACTCTTTATATTCAAACATTAATCAATTTAATGTTGAATCAATCCATATAATATAATGTATTTGAATACAAAGTTCTAAAGTAAATATTATGAGAGTGTATGTGATAAAAATTAATGTATTTGAGGTAATAAAATTTGAACTTACTTAAACAACCTATTCTGTAAGTCTACGGGCATACCCAAAATGCGATTGAGGAACTTTGACATATTATTGTAATCCTTATCCAAGGATAAAACTCCGGGCATATTTTCGCTATTTACAATCATTCCTACTCCTATCAACGCCGCGGCAATATCTTTGAAGAAATCGCCTTTGTAGTCCCGCGGAGGTGGAACTACTGGTTGTTCATATCCCATTATAGCTTTCATTATTGCTTCTAAGGCGGAACGACCATATTTGTTGTCGATGTTAAATTGGCTAAGATCGCGGGTTTCTGTTGCGCGACGATCTCCGTGGGTTAGGGCTCCCAGACTTTCTAACCTGAAGCAAAAAAGTAGTTAATGAATAATATATAATAAGATATGAAATATATAAGACTTTAAACTACTTAAAAGAAGTATCGTACGCTTTTGGAGAGCTCTTTTGATACATTTTTTGGCGGATCGATTCGCGTTTTCTTTTTACTTATATTTACCATAGAATGACGGTTTTTTTTTACCTTTATCCACTCTTCTGTGTCTCACATAAACAAATCTAATTCTTCTGCTAGGAAATATCTACCATCTTTTTAATAACCGAATCTTATTATTAGAAATATATGAATAATTCACCTTTTTGCCACAATCGAAGCAAACCTTCTCTCCCCCGCCAAATCAGAAATTAGGAAAATATATTCTGGAGCATTCACTTGATTACTCCTATGAGTCCTTCCGAACTGTTGGATAGCTCTATCCGCAGACCAAGGTAATTCTAAAGTTATATGTACCCTCCGTCTCTGGTTTTTCACTCGCCTATCGCTTTGAAGTGATATACCTATAACAATAACACTCAAATTATTTTTCTAAATATTTAGTTTCTTAATTTATCACTAAACGTTATATAACAAAGTCCTCCCTAGTTTTGCATGTCTGTTATCTGATATTGAGCTACATACCACTTGACGCAGCTTCTGAAATGATTGCAACATCCTTTTCGCCATCCATAAACCGTTGCTTTTCAGTCAAATTTAATGTTTCCAATGGAACGTCGTTTTCTGACCTACTCTCGTACTGTATACCACCATCTTCAGTTGAAACAACCCTTCCTTTACGACCTGTCATTTCGGCAACATTTTCCGGTCCTCCTAATTCATCTATTAGTTGATCTAAGGTGTTGGGCGGAAGTTTTTCTCCTAATCTCTCAATAGCTGTTAGAAGTTCCTCTTTCATACAACAGGCGCGTTCAATCGCGTCCATTGGAGGAGCGGTAAAACTACTGCTACCGTTCGATTTGCTAGCTACTGAAAAAATACATTCATCTACAATTTAAATGACAATCATCTACAATAATCAAACCGAAAATACAGCAGTACTACTAGCAAGAGGAAAGAAAAAGGCCTTTGAGGATAACTGACTTACTAAAGAGGTGGAGAAGAAATTCATCGCCCCCGGTGAAACAAAAACCTGAAAGCCCTTAACCGGAAAAGCAGGAATCCAGCCAAAATAGATTTAGACTAGGAATTCTTTTGACACATCAGAGCCGAGAACACCAGATGGGATGGCCTGGAGATCCTTTACAGCTAGACTGATAAGGACTATTCAGGTACCCACAGGCTATACCCGGTTCCATGGTAAAATTTCTCGAAATTGAATAAGAAAACCTTAAGGTTAGGTTAACTTACTTTTCGGGTATTGGGGGTAAAGGGGGATTCTGCCCTAAGGATGATGGAAGCATTGGACTACAGGGAACCATATAAGTTGGCTGAAGTCGCTGCATATTTTTACTGGACACTGATATTTTTTAATCCATATTAATGTCCAGGTCCTGATATTATTTACCCTGCTCTCCTACAAAGATCTGGTATTGCCCCTGGTTAAATTGCTAGTCTAGCTCTTGGTCATGTACCATACGCCTGAAGAGAAACCCTCACCGTAGGGCGTTCGCCCGATAAGCTTAACATTCTTCATTCTGAGATACTTGTGGATAGATAAATAAGGGAAGAGCTTCAAAAGTAAAACCTCGTAAAGGGCAATCGGCAATGAGCACGAGGTATATCTTGTTGGAGGCTAAGAGATTTGCTAGTGACGGCCCTATTGTGGTAAAGACGGTAATGTGAATAAGTTATATTTATTAATATCAAAGAATGAAGGAAACAAAAATTCAATTAGTTGTGGTACATGTTTCAACAAACCTTTAGTTGTCTTACGGCTCAACATTAATGACAATTTATCTTGTGGTGATATCTTCTTTTTAGGGGGTTTCTTTTGTTTCTTTCCTTTTTTCTTTCTATTCCAAGGATCGTCATCGGAATCGCTGCCAGATTGGAATGGATTAAAATCACTACTAACGTTCGAATCGGAATGTTCTTCTGATATTTCACTTTCCACTTCGGACATTTCAAAATCTGAACCATCGCTTTTGATTGAGTCTTCCGTGTCTGACGTCGACCATTTGTTACGTTTAACTGCCCTAGCCGCTGCTTGTCGAACTAAAAATATAAAAATAAAAAATAAATTTGCCTTTGACAATATCTTTAAATATTCACTCTGCACCTCGTAAAGTATTTTACAACAAAATGAAGTCAAATTAAATCGAAAATACTTCAAAACGTCCATAATCTTCACGCGAAACTTACAACTGTTTTTCTACAAACATCATATTTAATCACGAGGTTTGGAGACACTAATACTACCCAATAAATGAATGGAAATATTTGTAAATAAAATTATACACTGCGATCTCTAAAAATGATGCTTCAAAAAGTTAAGATTCTCGATTCTAGAAATTATATAGAAGATAGATAATTTTAATTTTAGGACATACCCGGTTTACGTTTGCTGGATGAACTATGACCTTCATCGTTTCCATTTGTAATTGAAATTTTTTTTGCAGAAAGAGGTTCGATGCCCAAAAGCTTTTGAATACGATTCCTGTCGGGAGCAGGAAAGTGTTTTTCCACCAGTGTTTGAAATACACCTAAAACAAAAATTTTTATTCTTTGAAATGTTGATTTAATAAATTCCATTTATGACTGGAAAAAATATAAATTCATTTTAAAAATATTGTATGATATTTATAATTAATCGTGATATAAACATCGGAGATCATTCCGAAATACCGATGCTGGTATAAAATAATGATGAAGATATAAATTATTATTAATTACGTATTTTGTGAATTGAACATCGATGAAACAGATACATGTCAAGAAATTGGGATGGGGGGCTTCCCTTTCTTGTAATGTTTCAGATGTTATTTCTAAAATTGCACAAAACGTACCCAAATGTTGAATATACCGACATGTTATTAACTTTTGGCGAGTATTTTTGAAACTTATACGCGTTATCAAACTGAAAGAAAAGAAGAAAGTTTCATTTTAAATTTAGTTAATCAAAATCCAATGGTTAGCGAAAGGAATGTGGTAAGAAAAACGAATATGTCTTCTTCAAGTACTGGAAGGATAATTAAGAGAAACAGCAGCTTCATCCTTATCATTACCGACAAGCCCAAGAGCTTTTGTGAGACGATCTATCGATTAGATAGAATTAAATTAAAAATTTTTTTTACCTTTAGCCGTGGAAACAAAGTCTGTTAATTCACCATCATCCCTTTCTAGTTGCTCCAAAGTTCTGGCTTCTCCAGTGCTCTGCAAACCAATTACCACACATTTTCCCATTTTTATAGCTTCATGAGCAACTGCAACCGCGTGTGGTACCTAAAATACGTCAATATAGAAAATATTATTTCATTTTATTATCATATCATATATTTGAAAATTGAGGAGAAAAGTAATAAGTTGATTTAAAATTTATACCAACCTTAGCTGCTATACAAAGATATTTGAAAAATCTTTGATGCGAAGACCAAAATTGTCCCCACATCGTCTTACGCATACGGTTTTCTGCATCAACCAATTCCGCTGCTTCGTGAAATTTTTGCATTGCTTCGACCCATAATTTTACACTCGCGTCATAAACTTTTTCGAAATCTTTTGATAACGGAACTTCTTCAATTTTGAATGCTACACCATGAAAACTCAACTGTCTCGCTGAAATAAACAAAATTTATAGTCTGTCCAAGTATATGCAACAAAATTTATATAGATAGAAATTAAGATAAGGTGATGATAAATGAAGTGATTTAAAGAAAAAGAATGTCATATAGAAACTTGAATAAATTTGTTCTAAATGCATAGTGTATATAATAATTACCTATATACATTCCTCTTAATTTCATATCCATAGCCACAATTTCCATAGCTCCAACGCCTCTCTTTTCCACGGCCGATATAAAATCTGCGAATTCTTTGAAAGGCGTTCCTTCGCCCCATAGTCCCAATCTCACCATATAGGCCATATTTCGAGGTTCGGAAGCTCCAGTAGCCGAAGCATAAATAACTCTTGCTAATGGAAGTTTGTTTTGTAATTCAAGTACAGTCAATCCTACAAAATCATATTTATTTATTACAACACTTATACAATATATAACAATTGAAATAACATATCTATCTTTTAATATAATTCACTGTAACTGCAGAGGAAATTTAATTAATGTACTTGAAGTCTAGATCAACACCTTAATTTGAAGGGAAGCCAAGTCAAAATAAAAAACGATTAACAAACCTACCACTCCAAACTGGCTGCTGGATTTCTAGTTTAAACACTATTATTTCAACTAATAAATTCTCTATATGAGAGTAAAGAAAGTTCCAGTGGTTTTAGTTTATTTTATGAGAAAAAACGAGGGTGAAATGAGTCTTGTAAATGATTTAGACAGGTCACAAACTAGTTTTATGTGCATATAATAAATCGTTTTCTTTATACCATTGTCAAGTTAAAACTTAGATACTTGAATAGTTTTGTGGCAAAACTTTTGTACTGATTGTATAAAAAGTCTAAAAAATTGTTTTGGCAGATTTTTTCATGAACCTTTTGCCAAATACAATCTATCCATTCAAAATTTTGTGTCGATATTGCAAAACATTTCAGAAATCATGATTGGCTTGGACCAAATTTAATCAATTTAAACTAAACTAAACAATTAAGAAATCCAATGGTCCTGTTCCATTTGTTTTTTACCATAACTATTTGAATTTACGATAATTCATTTTTTATTCATTTCAAGTTGCTTTCTCAAAAATTTGTTAGCCAAAAAATCTTTGTAATTCTAGTATAGCAATAAAACAAATAATATTTGATCCAGGTTAGAGGAGAGGCAGTGGAGCAATGCAAACTCCACAAGTATCATTATATAAAGATCAATAGTGTCACTAATCAACAGTGTCTCAATGATTGAACGGATTCACAATTACAAAGCAGGTGTCGTCCAGATATCTCGGTGACTTCTATATAAGTATTATCGGTAACCTTTACCATGTTCCGCAGATGTTCATCAATTTCTTTAGTTCTTATTAACTAATTGATAATATATATATATATATATATATATATATATATATATATATATATATATATATATATATATATATATATATCAAATATCTTGGTAGCTAGCTAGCTGGGGAATGAAGGAATGTTTCTAGTCCAATTATTTACTCTCTTGTCAGCTGACCTACTAATTTACAGCCGTGTACTCCAGAATAACCAGGTACCCAGACAAGATTAAAATGGGCGAATTAAATGATATCTTACATAACCAGACTAAATTTGACTGTACCAACGGGAAGTAAATATATGTAGGGCTGCTTTGGTGTCAGATATCAGAACCATCTACAAGGTTTGGACCTTGTCGATGGTTGTTTTTCTCGCTCTAGAATTGTAATTGCCACAAACTTCTCTTTAGCAATAAAATAAATAAGTTTAGATTTAGATTAGAAAAGAGAGGGTGAGATACTGTAAACTCCGCAAGTTTCATTACATAAAGACCTACAGTTCAACCCTGCACTTAACATTCTTACAGCAGTGTCTTAATAAATTGACATATGTCTTTCCTCTTCCCAGATGATAGCTGAAGCCCATCAGTTATAATCTATTGATTGATAGAGCTAATCTGGTCGAGTAGAAGATATATATTTTGGTCTACATTTGTCTTTCAATCATTATTGGATCTATTTTTTTCTTTTACTCCTATTATGTAGCTGCCATGGCTGAGAAATGACAGAATGACTCTAGTCCAATTAAAGTAGTTATTAATTCGCAATTTGGTCTGCCAATTAATTGCTTTGCACTTCAAAGTGATCAGGTAGACAGACAAGATTAAAATGATCATTTAGTTTAGGGAGACTTGTGTGACATTTTGCATTACCAGATCAATTTTGCCTGTACCAAGAGAAGTAAAGACTATGTAGGTCTGCTTTGGTGTCAGATATCAGAACCATCGAAAAGGTATGAGCCTTGTTATTAGTTCATTTATTTTTTTTAATAATATTGAAGAAAGTAACTAAAATTCCTAATCCAATGAAACAGAAATATAAAATATATTAATGACAATATGATAATAAGTAATTACCAGTTTTAGTGGGTTTTGAGGATCCCACAGGACACAAATTCTTTGCCCTGTGACATTCGTCAAAAATAATAAGTCCGTCGAAATCCGAACCGCACCATTGCAACAATTGTTTTAATCTCGATTTGTATTTTCCACCGGCCGAATTACTTTCGCCAATCAAGGCCGAATAAGTGCTGAAAACTACACCTTTTTTCACATTGCCGTTAGTACTAGAATTAATTTTGGCATATTTGAGTTTGTTCAAAGGATGAACATCTATCTTTCCAGCTCCGATGTCCCTTAAATCCCTTTCAGCGTCGTATTTCAAGTCATTAGATACTGATACCCAAATAGCTTTCTTACGACCTTTCAAATAATTTTCGTAGATAATACCCGCAATCGTACGTCCTTTTCCTACTCCAGCTCCGTCACCTGTAAAACAATTGATTCTTTATATATAAAAATTAACAAACTAACACTAACATTTTTCTATTTTTAATAAATAAAATAAATGAATTGGAGTTTAAAAAGTCTTACGACGTTGTTCGATACTTAATTGCCACTTTTTCCTGCCATTTCAGTTCTTATCCATGATAATCTTGGTCTTCCTATCTTTCTATGGTGAAATTTTTGGAACCGCTGGTGATATTCATACTCAACACACTGACAAGTACTCTGAGTCTCTGAAGACGATAACTTGGTTATCGAAACGCGCATCAGACAGTGTAATTGTGAGTGTTGATGTGTTCAGTAATCCCCTCTTTCTGTTCTACTGTGGGGTCCACTTCATTATTTTGTGTCGATCACGCCATGTGACCTTACATATAAAAATACTTCATACAGGTAGACATATCTTAGAACAAATTCCCTTAATAAAACGATATGACTGACCGATATCTGACCCAGGTTATCTTCTTAATGTCTAAATAGCATACATTTGAATTTATCCTCTGCGATATACCTGTTTTTGGAAAAAACCAAAAACCTTCTCTTTGTTCTATATTTTTCCACGATTCCGAACGTCTCGCCTGGGTTCGTGATCTCACGAAGCAAGGAAATACATGGAAACAAATAATTTATTTCTGCAAACGATGGTCCAGAATATAATTCACACATAGAGGAATTTATTTTTAGCTTACAGAAGATTGGGACGCTATCTGGCCCTGTAATAATGTTCTGGCAGTCATTAAAGCCTTTAAACGATCAAGGTCAATCAATCAGTCTTGAATTTCTAATAAAACAATTGAGTTTATTCTAGGGGTGCTTTCAGTTTACTGGATGTTCGAATTGAAGAAGTATTGAATTTATATATTTTCCTAACCTTAAATTAAAATATTGGGAAAATTACTATACCTATCAAAAACCCAGCTCGAGATTTATTTGGTAGAATATGAGAATGTGCTTGCGAGGCGTACGTTATACTTTCTAACTGCAAAGCAGACAAATGTCCTCTATTTATCGTTTCTTCCGGTATTGATAATTCGTACCATACATCAGCTGGAGCTACACTTGATAAGGAAGCTGTCTCTACAACCGGATCCGGATGTTTCCTGCCTAACTTCAATTTTGAAGGCATATAGTCGGCGTACGTTTCCGCTACTCCCAATTCTTCGTCATCTACCTATCATGAAAAAGATAAACTACAATTAATGAAAATAAACATATTAATTTGAAAACTTGTTTCAATTTCGTCATTTATATAACAAGCAAGTAAAAAATTTTTTCAAACGAATTTTAATTGTTGATTTCAACTTCTATTGTTATATAAAAATTGAAATGAACAGAAATAATTGATAATCATTTTGAAAAATTTTCAAGTAAACGATATTTTTTTAATAATTACTTCTCGAGCTTTTAGTACTCCATTTAAACGTCTTTAAATTTTAGATTTTTTGAAAAGTCGTTTTGGTTTTCCAGAGGCTCTGCACCTATACCTAAAAGATATTTTGTTCTGTCTTCAAAATATGTAGACTCCTCTCAAATGAGGCTATTTCTCTATTTTTTTGTCCCACAGTACGAAGCTAGTTCAAAGTATAGTGTCGTTGCCCTTTATTATGCAAGGCTGATTCCTCATTACCTGGTATACCCTGATGGTCTGTAGCCGCATTAGGATTACGTTGTTTCTGTTAGCCTTTGCTTTTAGAGTTTATTTACATTCCCACGCTAGCTTGGACATACTTTTTGCTTGGCTATAGGAGAAAATATTAGTATGCTTTGTAGAAAGTGGTATGGTCTAAAAATCAACACGATCTCCTATACCACAGAAATGCATTTCGAGCTTGAGGAAGATCTTTATTGACCCATCATGCCCGGTCAGTGCTTTGCAATTTATCGATACTACAATCCCTAGATGACCTAAGGTCTGAGCTGTTGTTTGTCCAGTTTTTGACCACCAAACAAGCGATGATATACTACCCAGTATACCATTTCAAACTCAAGTCCCCAGGTCTTGACAGCAAACTTACAACGAGTCCAAGTAGCCACAGTGGCATTCTAAACTGTCTACTATGAAGTCAACAATATTATAACTATTATTACTAATGGGGGAGTCCTTGTTGATCCTAATTCATTTGCAGTCCCCTTGCCCTAACTCGTGGAGACTCCGGCGTCTCTGGTTTTGAAACAAAATTCTTCCACAAGGTCATGATTTTACTCCGAGTGCTTGTAAAAGCTTGACAGTTGCAGGGGATTTCCGTCGTCCAATCTTATGAATGTTTTGGTCTTTCTGCTACCCTACCTCTTTGTTTTTTTTTCATTCCCACAACATGAGGTATCCTACTGCAGACTCGGATCCCGTTAAAAGTCCCGTATGTCCAAGAATCCACAGCAGATTTACTGACTTTCCGTCAACAAATTCAATGAGTGTCTTGTAGCATTCCAGAATGACATTTGATTTTGTTGTCGTATTCAGCAAGCTGGGTCGTGCTACGTATATCCACTAGCTCGGTCTGCACAACAGAACGTACCTCCCAGTATAAGAATTGGACACCAATTACATCATCTAAAGCTAAAAGCTCTAGTTAACCTCATTTTTGTCACGTTTCTCGCTGCTTGAATTGAAAGAAAATTCTTTTACTTTACTGAAATGGGTGAAATCAAAAAATTTTCCCAGAGAGATCTTCTAGTAGCATACAGTTAAAATATTTTCTTGTTTAAAAAACATCATTTTAAAACAAAAAAATATTTATTTATATCCAAAATAAATTTACCTCTTCTTCTTCTTGTTGAGGCATAGGTTTACTGTCCATCTGATTCATCCACATGGATTGAACAGCCTTGTTGCTGAGCGGACCACCCCATGGAGGGATATTGCCACCCGGATAAAACATTGAGAAATATCCGGGATTAAAATAAGGGTTTAGCATCTCCACTAAAAGAAACAAAAGTAATTCATCAAATTATTTGAGTTGAAAAAGATTAAAAATTATCATTATATCTACATAATTCAATAAGTTTCGGGTATGGCAGTACCAGCGCCATATCATTTTTTACAGTCCGGATCGAACTATTAATGATTTTGAGACGCTATATAGTATGTATAGTTTGGAAATTTGAATAAAATTTGGAATAGGCTTTATCTGGTAAAGCCCGGTACTTATTGAGTTTTGATTTTACCACATTAACTACATACGCAAGCAGAAGCTTCATACTAATAAGCTATTTTATGATTTGATCGACTTTAGACTGTACACACTCTTTATATCAACAAAATAATAACAGAAAATGATAAAATATCTTCCTGAATTTGATCGCAGCACCAACTGTCGGGAGAAAATGAAATTATAACAGAATATTGGGTTATTACAGTGGTATGTTTGAGACAGTGTGACCACGTGAGAGTGACCGCTATGTTTAACCCAAACTCGCCTGATTTAGCATTTCTTCTTCTCACAAGAATCAAAATCTTTTCAATGGCTCAATAGTATGAATATATTATGATGTGACGTGGATAACATTAACGAATGTATATCACAGGGTAAAAAACAAATGGATAAATCTCCACTTGGAACACGGAATAGAGGTCGACCACAGAAGAGGTGGAGTGACAATCTAGAGCCAGGATGAGGAAAGATAGATATCAAAGGAGGAACGGGCGTTAAACCCATTATGGAATAAAAAAAACAAATTAATAAAACGGTACAATATCACTTGGTCATTAAAATTTTAAATGAAATATATGTTGGCCAGGGACTGCATTTACTCAAATTTATGAACACTTGTGTTAATTTACTGTTTACAGATTCCATATATCACTTATCAATCAGTACTTGGAACCTTAAGGCTTATTAGTCCCACTACCTGCTAGTTCTAATTCCTTTTTTGCCTCTATGTCTATGTACGACAATTTCAAGTTGTACGGGGATGAACTGGTATTGCAAAACAGTCATTTACAATGATATAGAGTTGACTTCACTCAAAAGTCATGTGACTATCTAAGAAAAACACTTTTTTGCCAAAATCATCAAAGTAATCTCCTTCAATAATTCCAACGCTTCTCTAACTTCTCTTTTGTATTTTGCCTCAAAATAAGGCTTCAGTTTCAGCAATTGCTTCTTTGTTTGAGCTGAGTTTCTTTGTGGTGAGCATTTTTTTGAAGTCAGTGTCACTAGGGGGCCAGATCTAGACTGTACGGTGGATGAGTAACCAATTCCTTCAGTTTAACTATCGATTCCATCAATTTTGGTATCGGTGCATTATCTTGGTGAAATAGTTCTTTTTTCTTCGACATATGAGACCGTTTTCCCTAAATTTTTGAATTCGAACGATCCAACAACTCTATGTAGTATTCGCTATTGATTGTCTTTCCATTTTGGAGATAGTCGATGAAGAATATTCCATGCACATGAAGCCATAACTCTGATGATGATCGTTTTGATTCCTGAGCGAAGTGATGATCCATTATCACATATCGGCGCAAAAAATCTGATTTATTACGTGTAAACATGACCACACACTACTCCGAATCATCAACACGTTTTTTATCAACTGTGAGTAATCTCGGCACCCACTTTGTCACGCAATGATACATTAACACACGAAATCGTTTTGAAAATAACAAAAGTAACTTCACTTGAATGGCTGTCATTTTTTTCTAATGAATTTGACAGTTGGTACTTCATAAACGTCATATGGATATGACAATCGCAGCGCCACAGCGCCATCTGTGTGTCAGTCATACGACTTATTGAGTGTGATGTAATATTTTACATATATATCTGTGAGGGAGTTTGAGCGTTGGGGCTTTCGAAATGTGTGGAAAAATAAATTTAAAAGGATATCAGTATTATAAATAATACTTGGGAGACTATTCAAGACAATCCTCGCATATTTGGTGTTGGCAAATACTAAATTAAACTACTGTTTTTGCTGTGAAAATATACTTCATGCAACATGCAAATTTGCCAGTGTAAATAGAAATGGCTTCTTTCCTTCAACATTTGTTTTATCAATATATCATTTAACATACTTTGTTATCATGTCTTGTACACTATACATACCAATCAAATTATCGTCTTCGGAGAATGAAGGTAAATTGTTTACTTTTAGTCTCTGAAGATGGTAACTTGGTTATCGAAACGCTCGTCAGACAGTGTTGGTGTATTGGTAGTGTAAACATTGTGTTCAGTATGAACATCACCAACGGTTCCAAAAATTCCAACTTACTTAGTCGACAGACAAGAATGTCAATACAAAATTTGTACACCTAAATGGAATGGATTGTTATGAATCATTTAGAGCAATAGCAAATTAAAAATAGAGTAAAACCTCCAAGAGGTTAAGAATTCTTTAGTGGAGTGTTTAATTTACATTAAAGTAAAATCAAATCAATCTTCTGTAGTGATAAGATATTTTAGGAACTGCATCAAATGATTAAATAGATTCTTCTTGTTGCAAACAAGCTAATGATACTACAGAGAAGACACAACATGGTAAAACTACTTTGAATAGAACTGAGATTAAAGGAAAGTTATCAGAAAGCTTCCAATTATAAAATGGACTCAAGCAAGGGGCCCCTTATCCACGTTAAGTCTATAGTAGACTGGAAAAAGAATCAAAAAGATTTGACCTCAGGGTGAATGAAAATGTATCGACAAAAGAAGAATGAAAAACAGACCTTGAAGAACGGAAAACAAGGAATATCATTTTGAAAAGTTGACTATATATGTGTGCTGATGATGAGACGAAAAATTTAAAAAATCGGATAGCGAAAAGTAGTAGAATAAAAATCATATAAAAATAAATTGCAGCATTTTGTATTAAATAACTCCAATATTCTTTGAATAGGGAGTTATTTAATCTACTTAACAGTTTATTATAGGCTTATTGAGTCGCACCTTCCCTTCGGGGGTATGTGTGGTGCGATTCAATTTTAGCGAATCTTCAAACTACTAAACTAAGCTATCAGATATTTACTCTGACTAAACAGCAGGGATTTCTTCAAAAAATTAAAAATTCTGACTCTTCCTTCCTTATTCATCTTTGTATCCCTTTGCATAATTCGTAAGCACTCCACGTTCAGAATTAGTTAAAGGCTCAAATATTTTACAATGCAAAAAAATGCACAATCATTTCCCAATAGAAATCAAATATATAACATCTTTCCCGCATTTGGCAATAATTTGAAAGTATATTTACTGGAAAATGTCTTTTATTCTGTAAAAGACTTTTATTCTAACAATAATTAATTCAAAGCTTGCTGCACACTAGTTTAATGTCTCTATGGATTTTTTATATTTAATACTAAAATTATTACCTATTTTAGGATCGACATATAATTAATTTTCACATGTACATTTTCAAAAGTAATTTTGTCATTCATTATAATTTTATTGTGTATAATTTATATTTAAATTTTATTTTTGTTTGTTTTTTTAATTTTTCACAAGCTTTTGCCTACACATTGTAAACAATTTTTTGACAATAAAGCATTTTTCTTAACGAATGATGTATATAAATCTTGTATATAGGAAAAATAAGAAAGCCAATTCTTCATTTTACTCTGACACTGCAAAGGTATATAAAGAATATAGTATAGATAACGCATATTAAGGCCCTTCTTATTGAATACCTTTGAATGTTTTCAATAATACACAAAATTTCAAAATGTATTTGTCACTGGATAATTTATGAAACTAACCTCTAAATTATCTCTCTCAATCTGATAAACAATCTCTTTCGTTTGTATACTGAGCACAATATAATTTGATATATAAGAGTCCGTAATATAGAAAACATTCAATAGTTGAAATACTATTTTTTTTAAATGTTCAAGACCAATCAGTAATAACTTCCAATTTTTTCTTAAATACAATAATAATAATAACCAACTCAAAAGATTTACAAGGATTGAAATCACTAGATACTCATATATCGAATGAATAATCGTAGCACGATCAAGAATAAGAGGAGGATTAGTTAACATAGAACTCTACACTATACACAAATGAAAAACCTGTGACAGTACTTCCTCAATAAAACCACTCCCAAACACCATTACCCAATCAATAACCAAATTTGACATTATTTATTTTTGTCTAATATCCTTTGAAAGAAATTCCTTATTTCTTTGCATAATAATCTTCAATGTTTATCAGTTTTTTTGTAATGAAACCTTTATTTACACTACCACTACACCAACAATCACAATTACACTGTCTAAAGCGCAAATTTATAGTCTTCAGAAACCGATGGACACTTTACTTTCGGTCGATAAAATTGTACGAGTTTCTATTGCACCACTTATCACAATAATCACAACACTACAAACACTGAAATAACTAACACTTCACTTTGGATATCACTTCTTTACCGCTCGGATTGCTTGTATTGTTCGTTATTCACTTGAAAATCTGCCCAACTACTGAAAGTTTGCAATAATTCCAAGATATTGTAGAAACCTCTTCATCCAGCATCATTTAGAACAATAATGAAGCCCCAAACCATCTTTTACAGTTTCCACTAGATCAAATTATCACCGGCGCTGGTATGGCGGGCAACTGTGTACCTGTCACATAAGTTTCCATTATATTAAATTAAAACCGGCACTGATAGATGGCATGCAACTGTGTAACTACCACATTATAGTTTTCATTACATTAAATTAAAATCGGCGCTAATAGATGGCGTGCAACTGAGTACCTGTCACATTATAGTTTTCACTCCATTAAATTATAACCGGCGCGCGGTTAAGTAAGAAATTAAAATTCAAATTTACACGAATATTTTAATTAAGAAATTTGAGTTTTCTGGCGAATCTGAGATTATCTTAAATGGTGAGATAAATTGATTAAATCGATATTAGTGCAAATAAAAATACAAACAGAATTGGGGAAGGCCATACAAAAATGCTCGAGCAGGAATTGTAAGAAATCAATTTTTTTCGGAGACAACTCTCAATAGAATTTTTTCAAAAAGAATTTTGTAACTCTGTACATGCTAATGTTTCGAATGGAAATATCTGGTTTTTTACAAGATGGCGCGCCTCTTCATTTAAAAACTGTAAGTATCTCGATGCTATATTTTTTGATGAATAGGTAGAAGGAGACCAACTGATTGACCATCGAAATCCCTAGATCTCAAACCTTTGGAATTCTTTTTATAAAGGTACTTGAAAAGCAAAGTTTTCAACACCAAACCGGAAAATCTTAAGAAGCTAAAAAACAAATAAAAAATTAATTAAGATTAATTTTATATTTAGAAATTAAATAGTAAATGGAAAACATTTCATTGATTAAAATAATTATTTGATTACTTGTTTTTCATTATTTTCCAATTAGCTAGAAGTGGAACTTCGGTGAGACGAATATGACCCACCTGAATACCTTCGCTAGGAAAAAAACTCAATCTCTAGCTCATCAAACTATACGGGTAAGCCTTTGAGTGGGAATTATCCCAGATAGTAAACTCCTGTGAAACAACCTCTAACACCACAAAAGCCTTGGTGGTGTACACAAACTTCGTAGGAAAAAATTTGAGTTGTAACCAACTGTGGATGTACACACATGAATAGTAGAACTATTCTTTTCACTATTAGAATTAATTTCCCGATAACATGCCAAATGGTTGCACTAGAAGTGATTCTAAATCTTCCACAATTTTTCTTTCCAAATAATAGAAAACATTGTAAAACACACTGACAAAATGGAGTACTGTAAACAAATCTAATGACCTTGGACAATTTTCACAATATCTTCAATCCAGTTTTTTTTTCATTTCTCAATATTATGTACTGAAGGAAATTTTGAGTATTTTTAAAGGGCCAAAATCCTGCGTTATATACAGTAGTATTCTTTAAAAAGAAAAAGAATATAAATCAAGGTCTAATACGACACTCACAGCTCCTTAGATAGGACTTACTCTGCTGCAGAAATTGTGCAGCGTTGAAGCCCGGCGCTGCTCCTGTGCCAGAAGCTTGCGGCGGAAATAACGAGCCGACGTTCATCGGGTTCCCCAAACTGTTGAGCATACTCGCCATGGCGGCTACGCTGCTCATCCCGTATGGGGAACCCACTGTAAAATATAATTAACTAATTAATACAAATACATAAAGTTAAAATTTACCCCATTTACACTTTTTTAAATATATTTAAAAACATGCACAAAATGTTTAAACTTCAGGAATTCTCTATATACTCTAAAATTATCTAATGACTACCTATAAAAAGATACCATAGAAATTTTTTTAAAGGATAAAAGTCAACTATGTAGGGTGTTTCACAAAAAGTGGCACTGTCTCTAGGATATGTAGAAAACTAATCGGGGTAACTTTGGAAGGTGATACATCCCATTGATTTTTTTATATCTGACTCTCACTGAACTTTAGAAACCCGAAAGACTATGGCCATGAACTTATTGACCGAAAAACGATTTTTGCATCATTAAGATAATATTTACTTAACTTCTACTCGATTTCTTCAATTGTTTTTCCACGTAGTAATTTGTTCAAACGAAATGAAATATTCAAGTAAAAATGTAGGAAAAAATATGAGATAGAATAAGGAAAATGACGAGGAAAACCTCCATAATCTGTAAAAGGAAATGAGTCAATAAGGAAAAATCATGAAAATAATAAAGGTTAGTCAAGTCAAATAAAATAAGAATATACTAAAATGATAAAGGATTGTGAAGATACAGGAAATAGAACCAAATAAAAGGAGAGATCTGGTGGAAATTGTAGTTTGGATTACGTCTAAGGATAAAGCACTATTAAGATAATATTTACGTAGCTTTTCCTCGATTTCATTAATTGTTGTAGTAATTGGATCAAATGAAATGAATCATTCAAGAAAATAAGAAAAAATATGAAATAGAATAAGACACAAACACATAATGAAAATGACGAGAGAAAACTATTAAATATAACAGACTATGAAACAGTTTAAGGGGAATGAGTCAACGACAGATGTAAGTAAGTCAAGCCAGGACCAGTTAAGATTTATAAGACCCGGGGCTATGATATCAATACGTTAGATTTGTAGTATCAAAACATCAAATAATGTTTTCCAAATGACCTTCTCGGACCCTCAAGCCCCTAGCTTAATCCGGCCCTGAGTCGAGCAATAATATAGAGAAAAACCAAGAAACAATGTATGGAGCTGATAGAGAAAAAATGGTGAAATGAAGGGAAATCTCTGGTGGAAATTGAAGTACTTGCCATGGACAGAAAAACGTGGAAAATATTAGTGGAATAGTACACGGAGTCTCGATCATGAAAAGACATGAGAATAAGATTAAATCAAAGATTGATAAACATAATGAGTTGTGGATAAATAAAATGACCACATTTCACTTTATAATATTGGTTAATTCGAAGATTTTCAATAAATTTGCACATATATTACAGAAATCTAAAATAAATAACACGAGAAATGTTTAAAACTTTAATAGTTAAAAAGCAGTAACTCCTGTAGTCATTTTCGGGATCTAAACATGGGCCATAACACAAAGTCAAAGAAATTAGATACAGAACAGGATTAGAAATATTACATATAGGAAGATGGTTCCTTAAAAAATCCAATTTGTGGACAAAATACTCACTCGCTGGTGTTCTCATCATATCAAATGTGCTAGGGTGTACATTCTGAGGCATTTTTGGGAAGGCATTCGTTGGCATTTGACCCATTTTCATCAGATCGGGTTTGAACTCTTCTTTAAAAATATCTTGTTTTAGCTGTTTTTCTCTAGAGTCCAACATGGTAGCTGCTGAAGCCAAATCTTTTCCTCCTCCTATAGCAAAAATTCAAAACAAATTACAAATATTGGAATTTTATTTTATGGCCACATACTTCTATGTATCCCAATGTATTTTGGATAAGATTTACTTGTCTTGATGATTGTATGATATATCAGTGCTTTCGAATAAATTTCAGTCCTACATTTCAACATTTATTATTTTTACTTTTGACTCATACCTCCACTAATATTTTATTATTTCAAACCTACTTAAATTGAACATTGTTTAACAACATACATACAATGGAAATTATTTTTTTTAAATTTACATCAATTATAAATATTAGCTTACGGATTTGTTAGACTAATCCACTAAGTCAATTATGTAATACTAGCTAGGGGTACCCGGTTTCGCTCAGGGAGATGATTTGATTACATGTATTAATTGAAACAAAATGATGAACATTAAAAAATAGTTTTTTCATTTACCAAATTTATTTACAATCTCTTTCTGAGTGGAATAATAATTAAATCGTAGGTGATGACTTACAATTTTTCCTCCTAATTCTCTAGTTTATGCAGAAAATATCAACAATTGATATAGAAGGCATTACATAATTAACACTTCCTAGTTAATTTAAAATAAAACATTCTGAAATCTAAAAGTAAACGTACAGAACATTATTCAACTAAAGCTTCTAATCCAGAATATGTTAGCAATGTCGTATAGAGTAGATCTTTTGAGCCTACTTATGAAATAGGTTTTCGGCCAGCTAGAGAGGTGTGACTGAAATATTTAATTGTAATTTCCACTGGTAACTCTAATTTCTTCTTTAATCTAGAGAACTTATAGACCCCTTACAATGTTAAGGGACTCATAACATGGAGTATTTATTATCATCCTCAGAATCTTCCATTGAAACCTTTTCTTATTCGATATAGTTGTGATTTTCCTCCAATTATCTGATGTAGTTGTTTAATCCCACCCTGTTCTCTTTTTGTAAAAAGGTATTTCTTTCATGAAAGTCTCCTGTCCAAGATACTTGGATTCCTTCCTTTGTGGAATTTCATATTTGTTTATTGTGACAGTTTCCAAGTCAGTTTGAAAAGGTCAAATGGATGGAATAAGACTCATTAACTTGGATTTGCCATATTTTTAACCATTGCTGTAGCCTGTTGAGATTTGTTTGAAGGATTTGTGATGCAATTTGAAGATCTTGGTCTGGAGCTAGTGAAGCAACTGTCATCGGCATATGTTGCACTAAGTTGTGGGTAGACTGGGTGTGTGTATCCCAAAACGCTACCTTGGGAAACATCAGCATTGATTAGACGTATCTTTGAGTATTTATCTTGATTCTTAACCATCTTCAAAGTAGGATTTGGGGATGAGGAAATAATTATATGCAAGAAATTTATTTATTTTGTAAAATAAATTCAAATATCAGATTTTTTCAAAGGCCTGACTTTTATCTAGAAAAATCGGTGCTTTTTATCTTCCAGATTTTGCATTATTTTAATTGTTATCCTGAGTACTTGTTCAATAATAACATATTTCTCCTGGAATCTGAATTGATGCTTTGGAATGACTTGCTTTTCATTAAGAATTGGTTTTATTCTGATTCTTGAAAATATGAGGTACACATATAATTCCCTAAAATAAAATTGATCCACCCCGTACGCGTTCGTTTAGGGTAGGATAAATCTAGAGATAGTAGTTAACAATAACATAGAGAGACATTATTTTATTTGATTTACTGAAAAATAAAGACAGTTAGAATAGCTCAGTTTTTAAATAATTAATTTTATAGGAAAAATTGTCAATATGTTAAATTTTACTTAGTAGCTAGCATTGCTACCACTTTGAAATACATCTTCCCACTCCTCTTTAATAGTCACAACAATGGAAGGTTTCTGCGGACAGACTTTTAACTGTGATCCTTTTTAAAAATGTGATAAAGGTCTTGATTTCTGACTGGTCATTCGATAACAATAATTTTCACTTCTCTCAAGACTAATAAAAAATAGGAATTGTAATTACATTCAGTTGAGTGTACCAGGAAGATATATTTCAAAACTTGGGGTGTGGGTTATATAAGGTGTCAACAACTTGTAAATAAAATGATCTCGAGAAACCACGAGTTATTTAAACTAAAAGCGATATAATAATTAAGTCTAATCAAGATGATATTATATCACTTAGTATCAGTTAAATGTGGATGATCTTGCCCAAAATGGAGTCACAACTGAAATCCAAAATATGCCTAAATGTTGTTGAACTGTAAATGATGCTAGATAAGAAAATATGTATTATTAAAATAAGCTCGATATTTGTATTTCTCACAACAGTGGTTAGAATCAAAAAATATATGAATATTGAATTTATCAAGTTATAATTCAATTATTGGCTAAGGGCAAGCATTTTTCTCTAAATATTTAACGATATTTTTGAATCATATTATGTCAATAAACACATGCAAAAACATCAAAATTGCCATCATTCATTCATTTTTTTATTATTTTACTGTAAGTATTGAAAAACAGTTTTACTCTTATCATGACATTATTTCTAAAAATCCCGATAATTACTTATGTGAATCACCGAACTTTAATAACATAGTAAAGTGTACTTGCCTTTTTTGTAACAAGTTAAAAATTTGAAATGTATATTACTCAAGTGATATATATTTATGTTTAGATATTGAGCTTACCTGGAACTTCAATCTTATCAGGATCTTCATCTTCCCCAAAATCACTATCTGACATATTTTCCTCATCAGTCATCTTTTTGGACTAGCAAGAACAAACAGTAACAGTATTGTAAATCTTATGTTATTTCTGTAATACAAATATCATGATGTTAAGTAATCTACAAAGCAATTAAATATTATAACAGCCACTTTTTGAGGGTATTCATTTAACCATTTATAATGCAAAGAAGGAATTACCTCGCTCTATATGTATAGATTGAGAAGTTATAAGGAATTAGCAAATAATCAGGGCATAATTTTTTAGTTTAAGACAAACATGGCGTTAACCAACGCCCTAAATCACCTACATAAGTGAAATAAGCTCTAATAGAAACTTGAAGCCTAAAATTTAAGTGCAAGTTCGAGATCATATAGGTTAACAATATTTTTTTTTACTTTTTGGTTATGAATTTATAATGCCACTAAAGTAAGAAAAAAATAAAAAAATATTAAATCAATAATAATAAATTACATTTTCTCTTTCTTAAAAAGCAATGCAAACCTAAATCAAAATAGAAAAATGCAAAATAAACATACCGTGCCAATAAAAAAGAGTCTACGAAAAATGACAATATTTTTTTTCGTTCACAAGCAAGCAGAAAGTCTGTAAAGCAACTAATTCCTTAAAAACAGAATAGCTTTATATTCTAAGTTTTCACTGATACTAAAATTAACTTACAACTTTTTTAGATCGCGGCATTGTTTGTTTTAAAAAAGATCACACGGTAATAATAAGTAACACTAGTACGCCATTCGACATCCCAAAATGTACTAACGCTTGCCAACATTGATTTCTGGGGACAAAAGAATATCCAAAACACTAAAAATTTAGGGACTTTTTAATTAATGTATTTCACGTATTCTCCAATAGATGGCGAAAATACGAAAACCAGTTTTTTTTATTCGAAAGGTTGGTCAAACTAGTACCTGTTATTTGAACTACTGCATTATTTATACCAATTCTAATTTCACAAAAATTGTACAGAATTCAAAATCCCAAGAAATAAGATGGCTCATTGATAATGTTTTTATGAATAACGTTTTATTCTGTTTCTTGCAGGACAAGATAAAACAAAATAGTTTAACTTAGCTATTTTATATTTTGAGGTGTAGGCGTAACGACTGTAACAGTAATTTTGAACTACAGCGATTAAATATCAGTTTTGCCTATTTTTGATACGTTTTAATTTACAGAATCCTATATATTTCTCAGATTTTGTTGAAGTGTTTAATACTTTTTTGAAGTTAATGTAAAAATTTATAGTTTACTTTTCGAGGAATATATATAACCTATAAAAACATGTGGCCGGAGATTGATAAAGTTGAAAAGGAAAATCGACATGAAATTATTTTATCAGGAAAGGAAATTAGTTCCAGAATAACTAAAGATGGACTAGATCACAAACTTTTTACACTAAATTTTTTAAATTATTTGAATATACACGAAACAGAACTGTCTGAAATTCCGGATGCCATAAGTAATTTATGTAATTTACAAACTTTGGTACTGCATTCCAACAAATTGGAGGAAATTAATGTGAACGTATCGAAATTAAATAAACTTAAAATCTTAGATTTATCTAGAAACTTTCTGAAATGCATTCCAGAAAGTTTTTCTAATCTACCGTTAGTTACGTTGAATTTAAATAGTAATCAGTTGAATTGTTTTCCTGTATTCACAAATGCTGTGAAATTGACGGTTCTAGATCTATCCAATAATAATTTAAAACATTTTCCAATTTGCTCCAAAGAAATGGTCAACTTAACGGAATTGAAGTTACAAGGAAACGAAATAGAAGAAATAGCACACAACATAAACATTTTACCCGCTTTAAAATTACTAGATATAAGTAATAATAAGTTGAAGACACTTCCTGGGGAGCTAGCAGATTGTCTCAAATTAAAAGGTAAAGTATAAACAATTATTCTGTTTAACCTTGATGTTGAGTATAATCACTATTAAGGAACAGACTTTAGTTGAATTCAAAAAAATTATTTTCATACAAACAAGTTTCATTACCATTTTGAGCTTTATCAAAACACTACCACTACCTAACTCTTACAATTAAAATTGACTGAAAGTAAACTAAATCTTTAAAGGCGTTAACTAACTCAATACATAGGTTGGACAATGTAATTCTGAGCATTGGAGCAGTGATAACTTAATATGAATATCAGTTCCATAAATTCATACTTAATAATATTCTTTCCAAATTATAATCTTTTATTACGGATTCTAAATGTTTTATCATATAACAAATCGACAGCAATGGGTAAATACGTATATTGCATTCCAATGAGGCTCATTGGTTTGTATTCCAATGAGACTCATTGCTATTCTACATTCATGGCTTCAAAACGAAAAATGAACAAGTATTGGCAGGAATATATGATCCTGGAACCAATTCCACTAAATGGTTTCAGAACCTTTTATTTTCCAGTGAGAAACATATGTTATTTGGACAAGCAACTATATCAATGCGAAGATATTTATTTTGATAACAGAGGAATCCTCCAAGCACTTGCCTCTTAATTTAGCTAGTATGGGATTGTACCCAATCTTTGAACTAACTGGGAGCAAACAATAAAGAGTGATGTGGATACCTAGTCATCCTTTGATAGGACCACAACCTTTTGTAGGTCTATTAAGTTATGGTTATAAAACAATAGAAAACAAGAAGAAATTAGAAACATGGAGTAAGATCCTAGGTCTGAAACAATTGAAGACATTTCTTTCTTATTCTACCAACTGGTCCCAAACGGCTGTTTTATTGAGTTAAGAAAAGTTACTGCTATGCTCACTGATGAACTAACATCTGAAGAAAATCGGAGCAAATCCCGATAGCTCTTGTTATCTCTATAACAAAATTGTCGAAGACCTCTTCTGTGAGTATGTGGTTGTCTATAGACAAAGGCTACGGTTTTTATATTAAAGCTTCTTAAAGCCAGAAGTGAAAGGCCTCATATCCTTCAGAGAGGTAGCAAAGTCGTTTTTACCTAACTGGTAAACCAACAGATCCACGTCCTTTACATCCCATCTCATTTAATCTAATTAATGGTATGTTTTCATTATTTTTCTATTATGTAGAATTTGGAAAAGACTCAGGATTTCTAATAATACTGATATTGTTACCCAAAACAAGATGAATATAATGAAAAACATTAAATATTTTTTCAGTTATACAAATATTTGTAAAATTTGCTAATTTGCTTTCAGATTTAAATTTGAAATCAAATCCAATATTGGATAGAAGACTGATGAAATTAATCGATCAATGTAGAACAAAACAAGTTTTGGATTATGTGAAACAACATTGTCCAAAGGTCGTTACAATTGAAAATGCTGGGAATACAAAGAAAAAAACCAAAACTAAACAGAATCATGATGTTGAAGAAGAATCTTCGATCGATTACAAGTATAATATAAACGTTAAGGCCGCAACAGATGAGTTCAAGGTAAGATTTCATTTATTCTTTGAAATATAAATTTGTTTTTGAATATTAATATTTATTTTAATGGTAAGTTTTTAAACAAATATATGTTGACACTGATTTGACATCAAGCAACATAAAAAATTCTACACTCCCTAGTATATAGACTTTGTATAATTTTTGAAGCTATTTGTGAATTTATCGAGATTTTCATTTTAAATCGAACAACCATTAACTAGGTTACAACTAGAAATAAATAAAAAAGTTACACAAAATCAACTCAAGTTATTTGAAATGTTTTCAAAAAATGAATATATATGTAAGGTGGTGTTTGTTACTCCTATTTTGAGAACTATAGATTGTTAAAGTTTTTAAATACAAATAAGGAATAACTACTTCTAAATATTCTTGCCGAATTAATAACTCCAAATTTTTATTAGAAAACGGTTGCTCCAAAAGCTGAGCTATCTTTAGCAGATTATTTTCTAAGTATCTTCCTGGTGTTATTGTGTAATCAAAAAATAATAGTCACCCCTAGTTTATTATAAATAA